>NC_050447.1:127869298-128014637 GCF_903995425.1 Onychomys torridus | reverse complement strand
AAAAAGAGAGAGATAATCCCATAATTTGGGTGTAGCAGGAATCTTAAAGGTTCTTATTAATAAAATCAAACCTGAGGCCAGTTATTGGGGTGAATGCTGGAAGATCAGAGAAGCAGAGCAAACCACAGCTATCTCACCTTGCTAGTTCCTCAGGTGATTCTGTTTCCTCAGGCTGGAAGCTTCTGAGTCCTCCTCCACATGAATCTCAGCTGAACTGTGCTGCTCCAAAGCCTGAATGCTAAACCAGCCAAATGCTTAACTAACTATGGTGCCTGGTTTTCACGCCTTATATATCTTTCTAATTTCTGTGTCACTCCCTGGGATTAAAGGTTGGGTTTCTGGGATTAAAGGCGTGTGTCACCATGCCTGGCTGTTCTAATATGGTCTTGAACTCAGAGATCCACCTGGCTCTGCCTCCCAAGTGCTGGGATTAATGGCGTGTACCACCACCGCCCAACTTCTGCTATGGCTTGCTCTGACCCATTTTCTAGCCACCATTTTTGGCTTTGTTGTAGTGGCTGTCTGTTCTCTGACCCCAGATAAATTTATTAGGGTGCACAATATTGTGGGGAACACAATACCACCACATTTGGGAGATAGAGTTCAAGGCCAATTTGAGATACATGAGTCACTGACTCATAAAACCAGAAAAGGGCTGGCTGGCTTACCCTGTAAAGGTGCTTGCTACCAAGCCTGACAACCTGAGTTTGATCCCTGGGACTCTCATGTGGTATAAGTGTTACTAGTAGTTGGAGTTGGGTGGGCAGGGTCAAGGTTGAGTGTTTCTATGTTCATGACCTCTTATTCAGATAATTGAGTGAGATGGGACTTTTCTGTGGCTGTGATAAAATACCAAGACTAGACTAAAATTGACTTATGGGAAAGTGTATTTTGGATTACAGTTCTGGAGGGAGAGTCCACAATGGGAAGGAGGCATGGTGCAAGTGACCAGCCAGAGCAGGAAACTTATAGATCACAGCCACATGGAGAAGCAGAGTGGGAACTGGAAGTGCAGCAAGGCTGTAACTCTCAAAGCTCACCCTGAGTGATGTACTTCCTCCAGCAAGACTCCACCCATTACCTCCCCCAAGAGCACCACCAACTAGGGACCAGTTGTGAGCCTATGGAAGACATTTCTCACTCAATCTAGTAGGCAAGGGCTCACAAAGATTTGCAAAAGAAGCAAGATAACTTTATTTAGAGCAAAGCAATACATTTTATAGAGTATCCCTCTATAAACTGGTTACAATTGACAGCAGATCACATGAGGGTGAACTCACAGGCCCAGGTTGCACCTTGGGGTCTGTTTTTATTGGGTCTAAAGGAAGGTGGGGCTGGTTACTTGGGGTGTAGTTCAGGTGGTTCTCTACTGTGATTGATAGATTAGGTCATATATTGACATTTCCTCGTGCACATGTCTCTTCCTATAATGTATTTGATTTTAGAAATATGCACACACAGTTATGCATAGGCATAAGATGGTAAATAGGGGATTCTCCTTAAAACTTTTCTAGATATTTTGCTTTGCTGCACATATCCAAAACCAGTTCAGACCAGATCGGCCCTTCTGTTCTTCATATCTGAATACATTGGGCACACACCTAAATAGAAATTGTCTAAATTTGATTGTTACTAGGAGTGGAGAAACCCCTGTTCAGAGATGGGAGTATGTGTAGCCTGATGCAAGCTGGGAGTTGAGGTTTTTAGCTTGCTAGGTCTATTGTTTGGAAAGGGTCATGTGTGCATAGTACATACAGGTGAAGGAGCTGGGTGTCAAGTACATTGTTACAAGAGGATGTATTATATGTATATTTATAATCCAAACTCAAACAGGGTCCTAAGCTAACTCATCTCCTATTCATGCCTGCCTCACACAGATGGAACTGACTCCTGCAAATTGTCCTCTGACCTCCACAAGCCCATCATCTCACATGCAGGCCCAAACATGTACACACACGTACATGTTTAATTTAATAAATGTAATTAAAATAAAAATCAGTCTGTTTCCTTATGGTCAAAATATTTGCGACATTGAGTTTAACTCTTTTTCATACCTAAATCTAAGTAAATGCACCTTACTTAAATTTTATTTTTAAAAAATATTTCTGGATGTATTTGTTTTACTTTATTCTGATCTTGACAGTTAATGCTGGAGAGGCTTATTAGACTTTAAGTGCATCATTCAATAAGCAAGTGAACATAGGTCTGGAGTTTTGCAGGGCTGAGTTGAGGTTGACCCTAGAATTCTACCAATGATGCTTCTTTTTCTTTTTTCGTTTTCATTGGACAGGGTTTCTCTAGAGCCCTGACTGTCCTGGAACTCACTGTGCAGACTGAACTGGCCTTAGACTCACAGAGATCCACTTGCCTCTGCCCACTGAGTGCTGACATTGAAGGTGTGCGCCACTATGTCTGGTCACTGTTTTATAAGCTCACAAACCTTGCTTTTCTCTGGCTCCTGAAATTCATTGTTTGTTTACTTATTTATTTATGAGACAGTTTCAAAGTCTGAAGGCTGCCTTTGAATTTGCTATAGTTGAGGATGGCCTTAAGCTCCTGTTTCCTCTATCTTACATGTGTGTGCCTCTGTGCTGGGCTTCATCCTGAAATTCTTTTCTTCAGTGCATGGTCAAGGACTTGACATTTCCTGACTAGAGGCCCCTAGGGGAGAATGGGAATTCCTCATGCTGCTGATAGTGAGGCTGGACTGCATTTCCTTACTTCCTCTGGTAATTAGGTGCTGCAAAGTATGTTCAGACCATCCTGGGCTACACAGGGACATCTCACCCGAGAAATGCAGTCTTCGAGCTCTGCATGAAAACCATAGTCTTTAAACTGGATGCTCATGTGTGATGTGTATGTGAGTAGGGGCATTTTTGTGCCATGGTGGAGGTCAAATGACAACTGACCTTCTCATCTTCCACCTTGTTTAGACAGGGTCTGTTTTGCTGTATATACTGTGCCGTATATTCCATGAATTGCTGTTTTGAGGCCTTCTGTGATACCTGCTCCCAGTTTAATTCATCTGAATTCACTTCACAGGTATTGACTGTTGGCTTTTGGCCAGGTTACATGGGCAATATTTTTAACTTTTTGGATCTTTATTTATTTTGTGTATTTGTGTGCGTGTATGCCATGCTAGGTATCCAGAGGTGAGAGGACTGCTTGCAGAATTGGTACTCTCCTTCCATCGGCAGGTTCTCAGATTTGGTGGCAAGTGCCTTTACCTGCTGAACCGTCTTGCTGGCTCTCTGGGCAATGTAAGATAGCTCACAAGTCTTATGGAAGATATAGACACATGTGGTAAATAATTATAGCATATGGGACACAATATCTCAGCAGCCGAGGAAGCAATAGGAAAAATGAACAGGTTATAAATACTTGAGCTGGCTTTTGAAGAATGGTTTAGAAGTCAGTGATCTGGGGGATAGAGCAAAGATATTCTTGAATTTAAATGTTACAGAAAAGTACCAAGAATAATGTACCTGTGTTCTGCTACCCAACTGTTGATAACTTGTTACTTGTTTATTATTATCATTACTGTTTTTGAGACAGGGTCTTGGAATTTAGCCCTGGTTGGCTGATTACTTTCTGTGTAGCTCAGGCAGTTTCAAACCTGTGGCAGTTCTCCTGTCTCAGCTTCTTGAGTGCTTGGATTGTAGGTGTGTGCTATCAGTCCTGGTCTTGACATCTCTCTGAAGTCCTGTTTATTACCTTCCTCTTTACTTCCTCCTCATTTCCATATTATCACCACAATGTGTACCCATTTATCCATTAAAATATGATTTTAATATAATTTCCCGCAAACTATGAACTATGTATACAGTTTTATATATATATACTGTATATACTGTTTTCTTATATTTTTGGTTGTGAGCCTAGCCTTTAACGGCTGAGCCATCTCTCCAGCCCTATACTGTTTTCTTTAACTTTATGTGGAACATTCAAGATTTGTTCCTATTTATTGACTCGTTATTTCAGTAAGACTACTACTACCTCCCCCCCCCCCCCCCCCCTTTTTTTGGGGAGAAATATAGTCCTGGCTGGCCTGGTACTCTCCTGCCAAGGCCTTCTGAGTTCTGAGATTAAAGGCCTGGCTTCATTAAGATTTGTTAGAAGCTATCAAATGTTACATAGGACCCAGATGAGGTCCGGGTCCCCCCCCCCCTCCTGACAGGGTTTTTTCTGTGTAGTTTTGGTGCCTGACCTGGATCTTGCTGTATAGCCCAGGGTGGCCTTGAATTCACAGAGATTGTCCTGGCCCTGCCTCCTGAGTGCTGGGATCAAAGGCATGCACCACCACTGCCTGTTGAGTTTTAACTGTAGAATTTTATTGTATAAATATTTCATGTTTTATTCATCTTCGTTGTATTAGATGTTTCTGCTGTTGCCATTTTTATTTCAAGGAAATGGGCTACCTGGAACATACCTTATGCTTACTTGTAGAACTTTCAGTAGTTTTAAGATTTATTTTTATATCTGTGTATACGTACGTACGCCAAACTTACAGAGGTTAGAAGGCATTGGATCCCTGGGAGCTGGAGTTATATGCAGTTGTGAGCCTACGTGGGTTCTCTGCAAGAGCAGTACGTTCTCTTAACCATTATGCCATATTTCCAGCCTCATCTCTGTATTTTTCTTCAAAATGCATATTTTAAATTTCATCACATAAATCAGCCTCAGAAGTGGCCGGTTCTAATTGCTACGTGCCATAGCTGAGTTGATCACTGAGATGATCAGACATTAATTTACTGAAAGTTTCTAAGTAGTCATGTGAACATTTAATGTCAGTGTTAACTCAGAATTCGTGCAAATAAAGTACCAGAAGTGGCTTGATGTAGCATAGCTGATTTCGAAGGGTTTACTATAAGTATTTGGGGACTAACTTTGCTTGGTTTTCCTCAAACCATGGCCAAGTTCTAGCCACAGCACTTTGAAGGGTCGCGGCCATTCCAGGTGGTTAGCTCGGCCCACACTGCCCCGCGCCTGCGCCTGCGCGCCCCGCCCCGGGCCCGCCCCCGCCCCCGCCCCGGCCCCGGCCCCGGCCCCGGCCCCGGCCCCGCCCCCGCAGGTTCGGGCCGCCTGGCGCGTTCTCCTCTTGGAGGAGTTGCGGCCGCTCGCGACCCCCAGCGTTCAGGAGGCGCTCGGCGGAGCTGCCAGCGCCGCGGTGAGTATGCACTGCCTCGGCACGCTGCGGCCGTCAGGGTCGCGCCTGCTTTTCACTCTGCCCGGCGGCGGCCGCTCCGTCTGAGGCGCGCCTCGTAACGAGTAGGCCGCTCGGCCGGGCGGGAGCCGACGCGGGGTCGCGCTCGCGGCCTCGAGCCCCTGGCGTCCCCCTCCGCTGAGGGCGGCCTGCGGCCTCCCGGGCGCCCTCTCTTGCTTTCCGGCTAACGGACTCTCCGAGGACGTTACTTTGGTTGTCGAGTGAGAGTTGACTTCACTAGTTCTTCGCCTGAGACACCGTCCGCACCGGGTCTCTATGGGTAGTATCCCTGCCCGGCTTTGAACTCTAGGTTCAAGATGGCCTCTAACTCGCGATCCTCCTGCCGTAGTCTCCCAGGAAGTCCTTATCATCTACTAACGTCGCCAGTAGAGCTGGTGCGTTTCCCGGGGACGAGGACAGACAAACTGCATCAGAACCCTGTGGGACCCGAGCATTGCCGCCTCAGTGCTGGAGCTGGGTGTGAATCGGGTCCACTTGACTCCTGTCTAAGGGCACTTTAGTCTGTATCAAACACGGGCCACGCCGAGGTGAAAGTAAGCTCAACGTTTAGAATTTTTGTTTTGTTATGAGAGACAGTGCTTTGTAGTTGAGTCAGAGAAAGTCTAGTTTTGGAATCAGATGCATCGTCTGTCATTTCCCAGCACAGCTACTTGTCAGATACTTAAAAAAACAAAACAAACAACAACAAAAAAAAACCCTGTTTCCTAACGTATTAGATAGTGATGTCTTCCATGTAAGAGTTCTTGGGAGGAATAACCTCTGTAATAGGTATGAGATACCTAGTAGTTTGTCTATTGGTTCTGTCAATGATAACTATGATTGCTCAAGGTGTGTTTGAAATCTTTTTTTGCCTGTGTGTGAACATAGGTGGTATCGAAAACACACACACACACACACACACACTTTCCACTGGATTTAATCCCTGTCTCCTTTTAAGGAATACTGTAAAATTTTTAGTTCTAAATTTTATAAACCTCTTTGTTTCTTTATATACTTCTTTATTTATAAGGATATTGTTATTATTATTTTGATTTTTCGAGACAGGGTTTTTCTTTGTAGCCTTGGCTATCCTGGGACTTGCTCTGTAGACCAGGCTGGACCAGGTTGGTCTTGAACTCAGAGATCCACCTGTCTCTGTCTCCCAAGTACTGGTATTAAAGGCATGTGCCACCACTACTGGCTAGGATTTTATTTTTTTTTTATGCTGTTAGAAGTAGAATTTAGGGTGTACAGCATTAATTTTCAACCTGTGGATCTTGACCCCTTTGTGGTCAACCGACCATTTCACAGGGTTACATATCATATCCTGCATTTATTTACATTATGATTCACAACAGTAGCAAAATTACAGTTAAACGAAGTAGCAACAAAAATAATTTTATGGTTGGGGGCCACTATAACATGAGGAACCTAATGGTCACAGCATTAGGAAGGATGAGAACCACTGGTAAAGAGAGATGGCTTAGCAGTTAAAAGTACTTACTGCTCTTACAGAGGACTTAGGTTTGGTTTTCAACACCTGTGCATAACTCAGTTCCAAAGGATCTAGCACCCTCTTCTGTCCTGAAGGCATTAGGTACACAAGTGGTATACATAATACATGTAGGCAAAACACTCTAATACATAAACTTAAATAAATCTTTAAAAAAATTAGAATCGGGGGATGGAAAGATTTGTCAGTGCTTAAGAGCATTGATTGCTCTTCCAGAGGGCACTGGTTAAATTCCCTGCACCCACCTGGTGTCTTAGAATTGCCTGTAACTCCAGTTCCAAGGGCTGCCATCTTCTGGTCTTCCAGGCACTCTAATTAACCTACCTAGAACCTCCAGTATAACCTTTGGTGATGAAAGCAAACAGTTTTTTTTTCTTCTTTTTCTGAGGAATGATCTCATTATTTTGTTCAGTATTATTTCTACCTTACAATCCTGCTTTAGCCTGCAAATAAGCTGATATTACAGGCACATGACACAGCCAAAGCAGACATGTCTGCCCTGTTCTTTGTCTTGAGAAATAATTCAGTATTTTACCTTTAAATATATTTCTGTCTAAATTATTACATAAATAGATAAATATTAGCTATGGGATTTTAGGAGATTCCCTTATAGATTGTAGTATTGAGGTTTTTATTGTTAAATTTTTGAAACTGTACTTCTATTGTCTGGGTTAGCTTTTTCCTTGTTATCTTCCTGTCTCTGCTTCCTGATGTTCTGGGAGCCACTGCACCTGGTTAAGAGTATTAATCGTGTCTCCCCCCCCTCCCCACAGGGTTTCTCTGTAGCTTTGGAGCCTGTCCTGAACTAGCTCTGTAGACCAGGCTGGCCTCGAACTCAGAGATCCACCTGCCTCTGCCTCCCGAGTGCTGAGATTACAGGCGTGTGCCACCACTGCCTGGCGTATTAGTATTTTTTAAAAAGATCTTTTGGGTAAATTGTTACTGTATACTTGAGGAAATCAGTTGTGTAAATTAATATGTAAGGAACCAAGATAAATTGTTTTTATGACATTAACATTTCACTAGAGAGATTAGATTTATTTGTATGTGTTTATATGGACACATACATATGCTCATCTCCTGTATAGATATGTGGTGATATTCTATTTGTGTTCTAACAAATAAAGCTTGCCTGGAGATCAGAGTATGGAGCTAGCCATTAGTTAATCATAAAGGCCAGGCAGTGGCGGCACACACCTTTAACCCCAGCACTTGGAAGGAAGAAGCAGGAAGATCAGGAGTTCAAGGCCACCCTGGGATTGACCCAGTCCAAAAGAGAAACAGCCAGGCAGTGGAGGCTCAGTGCCTTTAATCCCAGTACTAGGGAGGTGGAGACAGGAAGTAATATGGCTGGGTGGAGAGAGGAATATAAGGTGTGAGGAGACAGGAGCTCACCCCTTTTCAGTCTGAGGATTCCTGTAGGTAAGAAGTCTTTCTAGTGCTGCTTTACTTCTTAGAGCTTTCAGCTTTCACCCTCGATAATCTGACTCTGGGTTGTTGTTATTAAGACCAATTCATGCTACATATGTATATGCATACATGTATATATTCCTTTACAGAAAAAAGGCAAAAATTTTAATGAATAGTAGAAAAGTTCTAAAGTCTAGATTTATTTCCCTAAAATGGCTGTCATTTGCTTTTATTTGACCAAATCGAATAGCCTCTAGATTAGAAACGTGTACTTTGAGTAAATTATTGAACTTGTGTTTCAGACAAAAAGATGCCACGAAGAAAGAAAAAAATTAAAGAAGCCTCTGAAAGCCAGAACTTGGAGAAGAAGGATCCAGAAGCCAGCAGTTGTGTCAGTATGAAGAAGAAGCGTAGACTGGAGGACCTCCTCATAGTGATTTCTGATAGTGATGGAGAGGTTGGTGTTTGACATGGGGATGTAGGTCTTAGGCTAGGCCTCATTGCCCACTGCGTTTGTTTTGACTCTGCCCTCACGCTAGCTGGCTGACTTTGTGCAGATTTCACTTGATTTTCTTCTGGTCTCTAAGTGGAGTTATAGGTTATTTAAAAGAAAGTAGCCATGCCGGGGATGGATTATTGTTCTCCTTTTTGTAATGTATTAACCCAATATGATATTTTAGACCTGTTAGAGTCAATTAAATGAAATATAAAGTGTAATTTTTGTGTGTTTGGAAAGTAAAAGAAAATGTGAATGCTGCAAGGGATGGAGCTCAGGCTTTGTACATGCTAGGGAAGCATGCTGCCAACTGAGCCAGGAGATTTACATTACTGTGGGACGGCTTCTAGGAGAGAGATTTTCTTGGATTTTAAACCTTCTCCTTTATTTACCATTTCTTTGTAGACCTGTTTGGCCTGGAACTTCAGTATAGATCAGGCTGGCCCTGAACTCACAGAAATCTGCCTGCCTATGCCTTCCAACTGCTGTCTTTATTGTTTTAATTATTTTTCCTGAAGTCTTTGCATCTCATTTTCCAACTGTTCTTGTTCTCACAGCTTGTAGTAGCAGTGGGAATATTGATAGAATTTGTTTGATATATTGTTCTAATGATTACTTTTATAGTGTACTTTTCATAATTCCTTTTATCTTATTTTGGCTATTATTTGGTTTTTCAGTTTTGATTGGTGTTATTTGACTTTTACTTTCAATCTTTGTAGTAGTTGATGGACTTTATGCTTTTTTATTTAATTGTAGCATAATTTCTACATTATTAGAAAGTAGAACATTATTATATTTTTCTTTTTTCAATGTAAAAACACACTCTCACCTGATAAGAGATAGTTTATTCTGGAGCCATATATGTGTGACCATGGCCTGGGAACACAGATTGAGGTTACCCCAAATTCCAGGTTCCAGTGTGGTAGCAGTTTCATAACATTTCTATGATAAGAGAACAAAGAAAGTCATAATCAAGGCACTTTAAAAAAATACATTGATAGACACAATAAGTAGGTGGTTATAGCAAAGTAGCAAAATCTCAGTTGTAGGTCTTAAATGCTATCTGATGGCTCTTAGCCTTTTGGTTGGTGAAAACTAGGGTTTTTGTTAAGTTAATACATTCCAAAGGTTTTTATCTGTTAGCCAGAGGACGTTAGGTCCAACACAGAGGTAGGTAAAGAATGGGTCTTTAAGGGGTAAAGATAACCCAAGATAAATTGTAATTAGAACCCAAAACATTCCAAATTTTCATCAGTAGATCAGCCTTTACAGACAACTTCTTTCCAGGAATTCTCACTCACACTTTTATATTATTTATTAGTGTGTTTATGTCATATATTAGTGTTTATGTCATAGAATGTGTATGTGGGGTTGAGGACAGCTTTGTGGAGTCAGTTCTTTCCTTCCGCTTTTATTTATTTTTATTTTTAAAAATTTTAAAAAAGATTTACTTAGGTATACAGTGTTCTGCCTGCATGTATGCCTGCAGGCCAGAAGAGGGCACCAGATCTCATTACAGATGGCTATGAGCCACCATGTGGGTGCTGGGAATTGAACTTACCTTGGGAAGAACTGCCAGTGCTCTTGGCCTCTGGGCCATCTCTCCAGCAGAGATCCTACACAGGTCATCAGGCTCGCATGGCAGGTGCTTTACATGCTGAGACATCTCTCTGGCCCCTTTTGTATTTGTCCCTAATTTTGTTTTATTCTGAGATGTAAAATTAAGTATATTAAATACTTACTGTCAGTTCTTTTCCCAGTGTTTCTCTAGCCACTTTTGAGAATGACGCTTGTTTACTAGATTTGTTAAAAAGTGTTACAAGTATAACCTTTCCTGAGTTCTTAAATATTTTATCATGTTTGCTTGATGAGATACAAAATCCTTTGTTTAAACATTTTTGTCTTATAATTCCTTAGTTTATTGCCTTTAGGGTTTTTTTTTTAAAATTGTTGTTGTTGTTTATTTACTTATTTTTGCTTTTGTAAGCTGATTTTAGGATATCTACTAGCTTTCCTTTTTGAGGGTCAGTTATTGTGTCTGTCAATCTGAATGTTTTAGGAATTTTTCTTTTATTTGCTTAGCATTTACTGTAGGATGTGTCTGGGAAATTAATTGTTCAGGCCATTTTCTTGGAGAATAGTGGGCACTTTTCTGACTCCTCATCCCTTTCCCCACTTGAAAATTTTCTTGGGCTACAATTTAATATTTTGTTTTCTTCTTTAGGATCTCTAGTTATACATATATTATTTCATCTTTGCCTCTGTTCTTTTTTATCTGCTTTCTCCTAGATAATTTTTTTTCCTTTTTGGTTATCTTGATTATTATTTGGTGTTTTTCAGTGCTACTTACTAAAGTTTTTTTTTTTTTTTTTTTTTTTTTTTTTCTGTTTTAAGACTGGGTCTCTACATGGCTTTGGCTGTCCTGGAACTCACTGTATAGACCAGGCTGCCCTCAAACTCATAGTACCTGCTCTCTCTCTCAAGTGCTACTTTCTAAGTTTTGGTGTGGAGTGGGATTGGTATATTTGGTTTTCTATTGATTTTGTAGAATTCCTTTACTTTCTTTTTCTTTCACCAACCAGTGGCCAAAGAATGATTTACAATAAATGGATACATACTGAATTGAATGAAATGTCTTTGATCTTGGGTAGATGTCTACTAGTATTTTGGAGATTGCCCAGTTTCTGTGTGATTCTGTATATGTGATAAGTAATCATGTCAGTATATTATATAATTTCATTTTTGTGGTTTAATTGGTTTTAGATCTTGAATGTTCTTTTTTAAAATTGAAAAAACGACTTTCTTATGTGTACCATTTTAATAATCACTAATAATTCAAAGACTTCTACTAACCAAAGGAAATACAGAAGAAATGGAGAAATTACTACTTTTAATGTCATTTACTTTGATCATACCTCTTGTTTACAACAGGACGCAAAAGAGGAGAATGGATTGCAGAAAATGAAGACCAAACAGTCGAACAGATCAAAGTGTTTGGCTAAAAGAAAAATTGCACGTATGTTTTCATTTTTTAGTTGAATTGATGTAGTGTTTTCATTAGGAAAAGAGAATTCTCTAGAGGTGTCTGTGTTTCCTGTTCTGATTTTTTTTTTTGTAACTTCTGCAAGTTTTTTAGAGAGTTAATTTCTGCTTAAATATTTGACTTGCTAGAGGAAGACTGTTGAAATTGTAAATGTGATCTTCATGGCTAGGTACTCTTACTAGAGCCCTTGATTCTCTACTCACCCTTAAATATTTTACTTTATGTCTGAGTACATGCTTGTATGTGCTTGGGACTAGAAGAGGGGGTTGGATCTGTTGGAACTGGAGATACAGATGATTTGAGCTTCGGTATGAGTGTTAGGAAGTGAATCCAGGTGCTCTGCAAGAGCAGCAAGTGTACTATTAACCATTGAACCATCAAGAGAAAGCCATTCAGCTCCCTGTTGTCTTTCTTTACTATGTACATCTTAGACAAATTGCAACTTTCAGTTGACCTCTGTTCATCAGTAAAGGCATCATTGGGAGATGACTTACTTTTTTTTTTTTGACCTGAGGATCAAACCCAGGGCCTTGTGCTTGCTCTACCACTGAGCTAAACCCCCAACCCCAGACTTACTTTTTTGAATTGAGAAAAAGTTTAAGATTAATGTGGACTGTTTAAAATTAGTGTTAGCTTAGGTAATTCTGCCATGGGTGGTATTGAGCAACTTATTACAAAGCTGAAATTCATAGTGGCAGGGCATTGTCAAGACTCAGAGCTTAAATCTGCCTGGTGTTACTGCTTAGTAATGACTGTGTTGGGACAACACAAATGGACCATGTCATGGAAGTGGAGGCAGAAGAATCAGAGTTCAGAATTATCCCCAGCTCTGTAATGAGTGCCCCACGTTGGTTCCACTACATGATCCACATACATTTCTCCACCTTGGACCACAGAAAGTTCTGTGCTTTGATTAGAGAGTTAGGTGTGCATACAGTAGGGTGGCCGAGATGTGGTATTGATGCTAAGTAGTATTTTGAACTTTTGGGAGAAATTGATTTGTTCATGCCTTCTGCAGGGAGCTCTATGCTTCAACTCATGAACGGAAATGGGGCCAGAGGTTTAGTTTAGACTTTTGGTTGACCCATCTAAACAAATTGGGTAGTTTTTGGCAAGGGCATCCTTAAATAGCTGCACAAATGTATAATTCAGATTACTAATCCTAGTAAAATGGTGTCTTTGGGAAACTCATTTGAAAAGGAAAAGTCTGGGCCATTTTTCTGTGCTGAAATTTTTTCTGAAAATAAAAGTGATGACAGAAATTATATATATATATCCCCGTTAAAGAGCTGAAGATTGGCTTCCAGAAATTGTTTTCTGATTCAAACTTGATGGAAATGAGCTAATATTGCTTACCTTTCACAATAAATATTAATTGTGTGAGGACATTAACTTTACTTGCAGTTGCAACTTAGGGAACTTCAAGGGAACACTACACTGAGAACCAAGTAAGACAGCACTGGAAACCCAGAATTCTATAAATATCCTGGGAATGATTATCTGAAGTATAACCATTGTGTGTGATTCTGCCCATGTTTAGAAGTACTTATGTTTGTGAGCAGCTAGTTTTTGTTAGGAAACTAAGTAAATTATTAGTGGTCCTGATTAAAGGTTTCAAAGAAGAATTCTTTGCTGTGTATTGCTATACAAGACCTAAAATCTCTTATACCTCTGGACACAAGAAAGAAATACCAGATTTTAACTCTAAGGAGTGATACATGATGAAACTGAAGCTATTTCTATTTTCAAGTTACAATTTTTCAGTATTATATTTGGAGCATAATCTCTGCCATTGTATATGTTTGTTATATTTTATACAATTGTTCTATTTAGGTTTCTATTGTTGTGAAAAATACCATGACCAAAAACAACTTGGAGAGAAAAAGGGTTTATTTGGCTTATACTTCCATATCACAGTCCATTATTGAGGGAAATCAGCGCAGGGACTCAAGCAGGAACCTGGAAGCAGGCATTGGAAGCAGACCATGGAGGAATGCTGCTTACTGTCTTTCTCTCCATGGCTTGCTCAGCTTTCTGTTTCTGGACTGCCTGCCTAGGAGTGGTACCACTTACAGTAGGCTGGGCCCTCTCACATCAATTATTAATCAAGAAAATGCCCCACCCATAGACTTGTTTATAGGCCAATCTGATGGAGACATTTTCTCTGTTGAGGGTCTCTCTTCCAAATGACTCTTGCTTGTGTCAAATTGACACAAGAACAAGGCAGCACAATCATATGAAATAAATTGAATATACTTGAAAGTAAAATCAAGAATAGAAAAGAGAACTAAATTGTATATAAGGAAGTAGTATGAAAAAAGTATATGCCAAGAAAATAGATAACTTGAACTTTGTGGATAAATTCTTAGGAAGACACAAACCAAAACTTACTCAAGAAGTAGAAAATTAAATAGAACTAATATAATAAAAAATGAATTAACAAAAAAAAAACCCAGTAACTATAAACAAAAAGATGGGTTTGATGGCTTCACAGGTGAACTTTGTCAAGGATAAAGAAATACTAGTTGCAGTTCTTCATAAGCTCCTACAGATATTAGATGATGGGAGACTACTGCCCAACCTACTCCTAAGTCTGATACCACATCCATGGGGAGATAGCACAAGAAAACTAAAGACAGATGTTTCTTTAGAATCTAGATGCAACAATCTCATCATTGCTTAGAATTGAACTCAAGACTTCATGCTAAATAATACTACCAACTGAGCTACATCTTTTATCTTTTTTCATACAAGCATTATACACCCATAAATTTTGCTGTAAAAATTCCTTTAGCTTTACCTTGAAAATACGTATCTTCATTTTCATTCATCTCAGAGTTTCTTAATTGTTCTCTAATGTTGATTTGTTTATTCATGGCATCCTGAGTGTGTTCAGAGATCCAGTGACCAATGTCTTATTTTCCGAGGATATTAATAATTATTAGTATTTTTGTTATTAATTTTTCATATTTTACTTCAGAATTTAGACTTTTATATAAAAGATTTTCCTTTGAGATCTGATAGATTGTCTTTTGATTGCTTAGGTTTAAGAGAAGCAAATCTAAAGACTGATTTGAAACATTGTATCTGTGGAGGCACCTATGTGTATATTTTTGACTGTCTGCCCTTATGCGTCTATGTGGGGATGTATAGACCATCAACTTAACATGTCATGATCATCTTTGAAGATTAAAATTTTTTGTAGCATTTGAAATTAAATTAATTTTTTGGACAGCTTCACACATGTATATAATGCATTTGGATTGTATCCATTCCTATTTCTCTTAACCCTGTCTGATTCTCATCAGTCCTGCTTCCTCTCTAAGAATCCCTCTCCCATTTCATGTCTGTTTTGTTTTTTATTTTATTTTGTGACTATATTAGTCAAGGTTCTCTAGAGGAACAGAATTGAAGAATGAGTGTGTATTTGTATATGGGATTTATTAGAGTGGCTTACAGGCTGTGGTCCAGCTAATTCAACCATGGCTATTGTAAAGTCCATCATTGGAAAGTCCAAGAGTCCAGTAGGTGTTCAGTCCATGAGGCTGGATGTCTCAGCTGGTTTTCAATATACATCAGAATCCCAAAGGAGGAGGCTCTAAGGCCAGTGAAGGAATGCCTCAGCAACAGAGCAGATGAACTTGCCAGTGAGGATCAGGCAGAAAGCAAAAGTGCTTTCTTCCATGTCCTTAGTATAGGCTGCTGTGAGAGGGTGTGGCCCAGATTTAGGAGGGACTTCAGATCTCAAATGGATTTAAGGTGGGTTTTCCTACCTCAAATGATTCCCATTAACTAAAATCTCTCACAGATATGCCTAGCTGCTTGGTTTGAATTAACTCCAGATGTAGTCAAGTTGACAACCAAGAACAGCCATCACAGCGACCTACTGAGTTCACATAGGGTGGTCCTCATGGAGATGGGTGTAGAGCTAGTCACTGGAGCATGGGGTGGCCACACTACTGAGAACAGCTCATCCCACATGGGTCGTGTTCCCTTATGTTGAAGGCATTTAATGAGGGAACGTATGTGCTGTGTTTTAATCCATAAGGATAATGCAGTCATCAATAAAGATAACATAGTGGATTCTAGTTCAATTTTAAGCCTGTAGTTGTTTTTTTTTCCCCCCCCCAAATTTGCTACTAATTTCTTCTGATACAGCCCTAGGAGTGTATGATAGATTTTTTTACTAACTGTTATAAGAAGTGTTCTAACTTATCTTGCACATTTTGTGATCTAGACTTGGAATCAGCCATTTCTCTACTGTCCTACAGTTGCTGTTAGTGGAAAATAATATTTGATGATCAAAATTTGATAACTAAGGATTTGTTAAAGTGAATAAATTAGAAGATTCTGAGAGCTGGGAATGTATGTGGTTTGGTTGATAAGAATGTTTGATTAGTGTGTATGAAGTCCTGGTTAAATCCCCATCACTATTTAAAGTAGGTGGTGTGTGTCTATAACCCTAATGTAATTAGAGGCAGAAGTTCCGGGTCATCCTCAAGGCCGTCCTGGACTACATCAGACCCCATCTGAAATAAACAAAGATTCTGAAGAGTAGAATTGTTCTGGTTAAATGTTGAGCATAAAGCAGTGTGGTATTTAGCAAAAAGCTCTACAGTGGTTCCTGTTTGTTCATTCACCAGACACTGATTTCCATGTGCTCTTATGTGCTAGAGATACAATAATGAACAGTATAGGCAAACACTGCCTTCATGAGGGCTTATGCTCTAGTTAATGCAGGGTTCTTATAATGCTACTAATAATCTTGACCACACCTCACCTTAGATGAGTTTCTTTATTAGATTACAAATCATCCTAAATGGTTTACAGTATTGTCAGTTGACAGGTTAGTGGTTCTGGTGGTTTTTTTTTTTTTTTTTTTTTTCCCCATCATGCTAATTTGTTGTGGTATTCTTCTCTTCCCTACACACTTACAGAGATGTCAGAAGAAGAACAATTTGCTTTGGCTCTCAAAATGAGTGAGCAGGAAGCTAGGGAGGTGAACAGCCAGGAGGAGAAAGAAGAGGAGCTCTTGAGGAAAGCCATTGCTGAAAGTCTGAATGTAAATATTTGCTGTGTTGAAAGTTTATGGGATTTATTAATAATGTTCTTAGTTTACTTAGTGCTTGGTATAGTTGTATTAGAAACGAAATATGGTAGTTTATAGGATTTTCAACTAACTATTTCAGTACTTTTTTTTTAAGTCTGCATTGTTGAATTGCTGGTTAATCCAATTTGAAGTGTTTTGTCGCTGTTTGAGTTTGCTTCCACTGCACAGATTATTTCAGTCAATGGCTGAAAAGGATCATAGTAAGTGGCCAGCTTCTGAAGAGTTGCGGAATACCAAGAATTCCAAAGGCCAGGTGTTTACCTCCCTCATTTGTGGGGACGGCAAAGAAAGGGAGAGAAAGAATGGGCAGTTTTAAAAATAACCAAATCAGGGGCTGGAGAGATGGCTTAGCAAGCAGTCAAGGGCCCTGGCTGCTCTTCCAAAGGACCTGGGTTCAACTCCCAGCACCCACATGGCAGCTCACAGTTGTCTATAACTCCACTTTCAGGGGACCTGAAACTCCCCATGACAAAATACTAGTGCACATTAAAAAGCAAAACAAAACAAATGATATTAAATTATGATTGGAATATATGCAATAGAAATTATTTTAAATGTTAAGGATACTTGCCAGTGGCAGATTCTTAGCCATCCTTGATTTCTGTTTACTTGTTAGATTGTTTGTTTGAGCTGGAATCTCCTAGAATTGAAAGGCTGGCTTTGAACTTGTAAGTTCGAGGGGTTCTCCACTTCAGCCTTCTGAAAAGCTTAGGACTACAGGCATGTATCACCATGTGAATATATGTGTCCAGTTCAAACCATTCTTTACACTATATACCCTTCATATTAGAAACGGTATAGTAAATTTATATAGGCATTCACTTCACATTGGGGAATTCGTTTGAATTGAGCAGCTGTATTTTGAAGAGGAGAAACTCCTAGGGACAGTGCCTACCGTTTTTGTTCTTCCTATGACTCTTCATATACAGCTATTTTAATAATAAACCTGGTCTGGTACGGGATCACTTGTTTCAGAGTTGCTGGTCTTCTGATGCTTCTGCTACCAGATCTCGACCTCTGGCTACTGGACCACCTTCACATTCCCATCAAGAGAACACCAAAGATTCTGGAACCACTGAAGGCATGTCTTCCTGTTCTGACTCCTTCCACTCATCAAGCATAACTATATCACAGGGATCGTCTGCTGAGAGTAGAGATGCCCCAAATTCTTACTATAGTATAAAAGAGGTTCAAACATAAATAGTTGAAATTTCATTAATATCCAACATACTTTTATTTTCAAGGAAAAACCACCCTTTGGCTAAAGTCAAAGAAGGGCTTTTTGTAACCACATTTTGTAATTCTTGGTAAGTTATAGCTTACCAAGTTGTCTTAACTGAAAAAAAAATTTTGTCCTTAGCCCTACTTTTTCTCAAATACCTACAGGCATATGGCAGCTGGTACCTCCATCACTGTTTAAAGGCTCACATATCAGTCAGGGAAACGAGGCTGAGGAAAGAAAGGAGCCCTGGGACCACAATGAAAACACTGAAGAGGAGCCTGTCTCGGGCAGCTCAGGAAGCTGGGACCAGTCAAGCCAGCCAGTGTTTGAGAATGAGAACGTTAAATGTTTTGACAGATGTACTGGCCACTTGACTGAGCACACACAGTGTGGGAAGCCACAGGAAAGTACTGGGAGTGGTTATGCGTTTTCCAAAGCTGTCCAGGGTAGGGGGGACACATCTAGGCAATGTCTTTCTACCCCAGCAAACACCAAAGGACTCCAGGACATTGGGGGTACTGTGCACTACTACTGGGGTATTCCATTCTGCCCTGCTGGAGTAGATCCTAACCAATATACCAGTGTCATTCTCTGCCAGTTGGAGGTTTATCAGAAGAGCCTAAAAATGGCTCAGAGGCAGCTTATTAAAAAAAGAGGGTTTGGGGAACCAGTGTTACCTAGACCTCCTTTTCTGATCCAGAATGGATGTGGCCAAGAAGATGAGGCTAGTGACAAAAATGAAGGCCTCTCAGAAGATACAGGAGCTGAAGCCAAAGAGGAAAGGCAGGAACCTAGGGCGTCTGTCTGGCACTCAAAAACCAAGGATTTTCAAAAAAGTCCAATTAAAAGCTTGAAACAGAAACTTTTGTTGGAGGAAGAACCAACAACCAGTCATGGGCAGGTAAGGGTCAGTGATGCTATAACTAAGGATCATTGATTTACAGATAAAATATGGGTTATTTTAACTATTTTTTGTGGACTTTCCCTCTGTCTGCTTATTAAAACAGTGTTTGCTTACCATGCTTACTATGTAAAATGGGAAAAGTGCAAAAAGAAGAAAAGAGCTTGGGTGTAACCTACCTATAATCTCATCACTAAGAAGGCTGAGGCCTCCTAGCCAGCCTAGGCTACATTGTGAGGCCTTGCCTCAAAAAAGGAAAACTTACAATAATTACCTGCATGCAGTCCACCCACCAAAAGGCAGTCATCATAATTTCTAAACATATAAAACTCATTTTCCTTTAAATTTTTGAGCAAGATGGAGACTCTTCTGTATAAACTTTGTTCATTTATTTTATAATCTATCAAAAATCTTTATCAGATATACATCAAAACATTATTCCATATTGTTAGGATATACCATATTTTCTTTTCCAAACTTCTTTTTTTTGGAGACAGGATTTCTCTGTGTAGTTTTGGTACTTGTCCTGGATCTTGTTCTGTAGACCAGGCTGGCCTCGAACTCACAGAGATCCACCAGGCTTTACTTCCTGAGTGCTGGGATTAAAGGTGTGCGCCACCACTGCCCACCAAACTTTTTTATTCTTTCACGATAGAGTTTCTCTGTATAGTCCTAGCTTTTTTGGAACTCATGCTGTAGACCAGGCTGGCCTTGAACTTACTGAGTTCCACTTGCCTCTACCTCCCGAGTGCTGGGACTAAAGGGGTCCGCCACTGCCACCACCACCTTGCTTAAACATTTTTATTTATTTATTTTTTTGGTTTCTGGAGACAGGGTTTCTCTGTAGCTTTGGAGCCTGTTCTGGACTATCTCTGTAGACCAGGCTGGCCTCGAACTCATAGAGATCCACCTGCCTCTGCCTCCTGAGTGCTGGGATTACAGGCGTGCGCCACCTCTGCCCAGCTAAAGTTGTTATTTTTAAAATGTTTTTCTATAGTCAGTATTTTAAAACATTCTAGGAAATGTAAATTAAAAATATATTTGTCTTTCATCTAAACTTTATAGCCAGACATTTCCCATACTGGATTTGATCCATGCTACTAATTTTTAGTGTACCTTCCATGATACTTTATGTAATATAAAAAGTACTTTTCCTCAAATTTAAAAAAAAATTAATTTTTTAGACAAGTATCAATGCAAAAAACACAGCTCTCATTTCAGAAGGCATAAGAATTAGTTTATTCTGTAGCCAAATATGAGTTGCTGTGGCCTCGGAACACAGATTAGGTTATCCCAAATTACATATTCCAGTAAGGTATCAGTTTTATGAAGATTTTATAGTAATTGAACAAAGAAAGTTATAGATCAAAACACCTTCAAGTGGCTTGGAGATGCAGCTGGGCAGTTCAAAGAGCACTTTCTCCTCTTCCAGAGGACGAGGGTATAATTCCCAGCATAGCTTCATCCAAGTGATTGGACACTGCTGTCTTCTGAGGATACCTGCACTCAGTGCACACATACTCACATGCAGACACATACCTTTATACAATAAAAATAATAAAAATAAGTCTTTAAAGAAAAAAGCCAAGGGGTTGGGGATTTAGCTCAGTGGTAGAGCGCTTGCCTAACAAGTGCAAGGCCCTGGGTTCGGTCCTCACCTCTGGCAGAAAAAAGAAAAGAAAAAAGAAAAAAAAGAAAAAAACGTATTTTGCAAATAGATTGGTGGGACGATTTTGGGTTGGTGGAAGCTAGGGGTCTGTTTATACATTCCATTTCCTAATCATCACAAGAATGCTAAGTCACACACAGAGGTGAGCAATAAATAGCTACTTTGGGGCTAAGATAATTTGGCTCTGGACATGCAACATTACAGTCTTTCCACAGTCATTGAAGTTATAATCAGTTAAACAGCCTTGTAGAATGTTCAGTGTAGATGTAGCTCTTTTTCTGGGAGCTTCACATAGGTTCTCGTGTAGCCCAGGCTGGCCTTAGACTTGTTAAGTAGAAGGATGACCTTGAACTTGGGGTTCTGCTTCCATCTCCAGAATACTGGGATTGGGTTATAGGCAAGTATTGTCATGCTTTGTATAGTGTAGGGGATGGCATCCAGGATTTCATGCATACTAGACAAGCACTGCCAACTGAGATGCATCCTTAGCTCCTTTCTTTGTATTTCTACAAATGGTAGTTTACTATACACATTACTCTGCCCTTTTTGTTTTGCAATTCTGAGATCATTCCCTAACAATACTCAATTTACCCCTGTTTATTTGATGTAGGGCATGTACTGTATTAGATAAACCATAGCTTATTCAGCAGCCGACAGGAGAACAAATAGGTTGTCTCTAACATTTTCCTATCACAAGTAGTTCTGTATTATTACCTTGAACAGAGGAAATTTCATCTACTCAGGAGTTGTTTGTAGGATAATTTCTTATAGATACAGTGGTGGATCAGAGGATGCTTACATTTTTTTTTTTTTTTTTTTTTTTGTGGAGCTGAGGACTGAACCCAGGGCCTTGCGCTTGCTAGGCAAGCACTCTACCACTGAGCTAAATCCCCAACCCCTACATTTATAGTTTTGTTAACCATTACCAAGTTGTCATCTATAAAAGTTATATACATTTGCATTCCTCTTAGAGGTGCATGAATACTAGCTTTTCAAACCTGCACCAGCATGATATTCAGACTGACTGACATTTCCTGTTATAAGAGATCTGAAAAAAAAAAAACAAACAACTCTAATGTTTTAAAAATTACAGTTTATTGCTTGGTGTGGTGACTCATGCCCTTGATCCCAGCACTTGGGAGGCAGAGGCAGAGGCAGATGGATCTCTGAATTGGAGACTAGCCTGGTGTACAAAATCCAGGCCAGGGCTGTTGCACAAAGAAACCCTGTCTTGAAAGACAAAACAAATTATTTGTTTATTGTGTGTGTGTGTGTGTGTGTGTGTGTGTGCTCTCCTGGGTTTACAAATGCCATAGCACGTACAAGGTCAGAAGACAACTTGTGGGGGTCAGTTTCTTTCTTCCACCATGTTAATCCTAGGGGAGATAGTCTTTGACATAGGTTGAGACAGTGTCCCAGTTTATTCTCCCTCTCATAATGGTATATTTAGATTTTGCTTCTGGTGACTTTCTCTAATGACACCAATCTCCATTTTGGGACATTTAGGTTGTTGCCTTAGTCTATTTCTAATATGGGTAGATAGTATTATGTATGAAAACTTGTATTTTGTTTCTCTCCCTTTAAACTGCTTAAAGATATTGTTATTCCCATTTTCTCGATGTAAAAATTGAGATTTAAATGACTTGCTAAAAGACACAAAAATAAATACAAACACCAAAATTATACTGTTAGGAATATGAAGCTAGCACTTCATAAATCTTTATTGTAAGGAAAAACCAAACAAATGTAACAAGAGAAACTCAAAAGGTCTGATAACAGAAATAGCAATAGAAAACACTTTAATCATAAAACAGAATACTCCAAAAATTATAGTTGATAATGAGTTTGTAGTTATATGATGCTTCTATAGTATTCAGAAGGAATTCAGGGATGGTTGTGAGCTGTCATGTTTGTGCTGAGAACCGAACCTAGGTTCTCTGCCAGAGCAGCAAGTGTTCTTAATTGTTGAGCCATCTCTTCAGCCACATCTTTATGGAGTTACAGGAATTAAAATGATTTTATTAAATTGCCTAGTGCAACACTTAGGGGCTGTCTATAGAGAACATTCTTCTTTAACAATCCTATCTGTTTTTTTTTTTTTTTATTTTGTTTGTTTGTGTATGTGTGTATGTGTTAGAGGTTGGAGGCCAGAGATTGACATTGTCTTTATTATTTTTCACTTTACTTAAAGCAACGCAAATTTAAGACATTTATTTATGTATTTATGTATGTAGTTATGTATGTATTTATTTATTTATTTACTTTGGGGGTGCCATAACACATGAGTGAAGGTCAGAGGACAACTTGCGGGAATCAGTTCTTTTATCGGTTGCTTGACTTCTGCTTCTCTAGCAGTACATGCTTTTAACTTTTGAGCCATCTCTCTAGTTTTCTCAATCAACAAAATTTTGTTATGTGGACACTAGGTGTCAGTGTGTCCTTTTTTTTTCTCCAAAGAAAAAAAATTCATTGCTTAATTCAAGAGTTGGGTGCATTATTTATTGTTGCTATATTTTAATGAAAAGGTTTTTAGAAAGTTACATTTTATTTGTGTGTGTGCATGTGAGTGTGTGTGTAGGTCAGAGGATAACTTGTAGGGAGTCAGTACTCTCCTTTTGTTGTATGAGTCCCAGGGATCAGACTCAGGTTGTCAGGCTTGGTAACAAGTGCCCTTTTCTTGCTGGCCCATTGATACTGCATTGTAGTTCACCTAGTATTGTTTGATTTGTTGTAACCACATTTCCAGTCGTCGTACAACTTTATCTTCCTTTTGATTCTAGATTCAGTTTTCTTCCTTTTCCCTCACTCATTTCCTCCTCTCCTTCTTTTAAATTTCATCATTTATTGGAATCATAGAGGGATCCCTTACTTGTTTGGGGTATTGATAAGATAAAACCTGAAAACTTTATCGAGTTGCTAAAGAAGCTTTTCCTGGAAGAAGTTTCATAGCCAAAATATTTTCTCAGAAAGCCAACTTAAAGTAGCATTAGTTGCTTTCTTCATGGAACTCACTAAATATACCATGTTAGCTTTGAACTCAGAGCAATCTGCCTGCCTCTGCTCCCAAGTGCTAGCTCATGCTTGGCCTTTTAAAAATTTTTTTGTTTTGTTTTGGTTTCTGAGACAGGGTTTCATTGTGTAGCCTTAGCTGTCCTGGAACTCACTCTATAGACCAGCCTAGCCTTGAACTCACAGAGATATTCCTACTTCTGTGTTCCTAGTGCTGGGATTAAAGGTATGCGCTACCACTGCCAAGTCTAGATTTTTTTGTTTTTAAAGGAAGAAACTAGGACTGAGGAGAATGCTCAGTTGGAACTGATTACCATATAAACTTGAGAATTTTAGTTCCATTCTAGAACCCATCAAAAATGGCTGGGTCTAGTGGCTGGCACTCACTTTTATGTCTAGTACTAGAGAGTTGGAGATGGATGGAGACCTGGGGCTAACAAGTCAGCTTAGCCTAGTTCACTTGGGATGCTTCAGGCCAATGAGAGAAGCTGTCTTAAGAAACAAGGTGCTTGTCATCACCAGGAAAGAGGGACCTGATGACCTGAATTTGATTCCCAGAGTCCAGATGGTGGAAAGTGGGAACTGACTCTTGCAACTTGCCCTCTGACCTCCTCATGTGCATTCCTTCTCCCAAAGATAAACAAAACAAAATTAGCAAAGAACAAGGTGGATATGGCCTGGTGTGGTAGCTTGTGCCTTTAATCCCAGAAGAGAATCTCTGTGAGCTGTAGGCCAGCCTGGTCTACATAGTGAGACTCTGTTACAAACAAAACACAACAAAATCGAACACACCCAAGGTGGCTAGCCTCTGAGGAATGACACCCAATGTTGACCTTTAGCTTCCACATGCACATATAAACATGCCCAAAATAAATAATAACAAGGGAAGAATAGGTTTATCTGTGTATTTAAGATGTTTCCTGTTTCTTTACAGTCTTCCCAAGGTCTATTTGTTGAAGAAACTTCTGAAGAAGTTCTGAAGAGTTCTGAAGAAGGAAACTTTGTGCCTCCCTCACAAAGGTGAGGTTGTATTTTCTGTGGGTTTCAGGTCTCTTCCTATGGTATAAACATAAGGAAGATGAACCCCTTGAAAGAGACTACATGGAAAACTTGACAAGGGAACTTTTATCTCCTTTATGCGTCAAGTCGGGAAATCGGTTTTTTAGCTCTAAGTAGGCATCTCTCTCTCCCCTTTTTTGTCTTTGTCTTTGTTTTTTGTTTTTCAAGACTCTCCTGGAACTCTCTTTGTAGACCAGGCTGGCCTCAAACTCAAAGATCTGCCTGCCTCTACCTTCAAGTGCTGAGATTAAAGGTAAGCATCACTACTGCCAGGAACAAATATGCATCTCTTAGAAGCCTAAAATATTAAGCCTGAAAGAGATCATAAAGGTTTTCTTACCCACTCTAGCCATCTTGATATATATTTTTCCTAGTTTATTTCTTGCTGTTCTCTAAGTCTAGCTTCCTATACTGTTTATGGCTTGTCTTCCTGTCTTCTTTCTCCTTTGGTTCTCTCTGCTTATGTTACTTTTTCCTTTCAGATTAGCATACAGATAATAGGTTTCAGGTCATCATCATGTATTTGTGCAATTGTTCTCATTCACTTTCCTCTCTCACTGTCCTCTCTGTGTCCCCTCCCCTGTCCAGTTATACCCTTTCTTCTGGTGAGTCCATTACTTTTTGTATTTCTCCCCTTTCTTAAAGTCTCTTCCTCTTCTCTCATGATCCCCTTATTAGTTTCATACTCTACAAATATAAATTATCATTATTTATTACATATTAGATTTATACTATGTATAAATCTAGGTTTTGCATATGAGAGAGCATGATATATGATATGGTCTTTGTTTTTCTGAATCTGCTTATTTTGTTCAATGGTGACTTTGCATCCATTTTTTTCCTGCAAATGTCATGATTTCATTTTTTTCCCATTGTGTATATGTACCTTGTTTGTCCATGGGTGAAATCTAGGCTGATTCCATTGGTTATTATAACAGTGTGGCTTTAAACATGGATATGCAAGTGTCTCTATGGTATGTTGACTTAGAGTTCTTCAGATGCATAGGTATAATGTAGCTGGATTGTATGGTAATTCTGTTCTCTATCTCCTTTTCTCTCTCTTTTGCTGTTGCTCTGTCTCTTTTCCTCACCCCACCTCTCTCTCTTTTTCTTTCCTTCCCTCCCTCCCATCTTTCCTTTCATCTTTCTTTCTGTTTGTCTGTCTTTCTTGGAACCTCCGTATTGATAGTATTGGTTATAGAATTTAAATCTTCCTGCAACCTTACCAGCATTTGTTGTTATTTGCGTTATTGATTCTAGCGGAAGTGAGATAGAATTGAAAGGCTTTTTTCTGTTTTTTGTTTTGTTTTGTTTTTTCCTTTTTTCTTTTTTTGGGGGCATGGTCTCTTTGCATAGCTCTGGCTGTTCTGGTACTTACTATGTAGACCAGGCTAGCCTTGAACTCAAAGAGATCCACCTGCCTTTGTATCCCGAGTGCAGGGATTAAAGGCGTGCATCATCATGCCTGGTGAATTGTTCCCTTTTAATATGTAGTGACATTTATGTCTCCTGACTAATTCTGGTTTGAAGTCTACTTTATCAAATACCAGAATAACTCTACCAGCTTGCTTTGAATGTCTGTTTGCTTGAATTTTCTCTCTTGGCTTTTTCCTGGAAACAACAGGAGGTTGGAATAAGTCAGTCTTATTTATTGGTGAATCAAGGCCATTTATGTTTAAAGTTATTATAGTGAGGTACCTATTAATTCCTGTAATTTTGTTGGTTGTCTTGTGTTTGGTTGGATTGCTGTTTGTTCTTTCTTCCCTATTAGTATCATGGATTTGCTGGTTTACAGTGTTGGACATGATGGTTTCCTTCCTAGATCTCATTTGTTTGGTCATCCCTCTCCTAAAATATAATCTTTCCTGTGCTCTTATAATTAAGATTGGCTTTTCTTCTTCCTTTGTATATAGTATTCATCTACATATTTTTTGCTATGCCAGCTTGGTGGTCATGAACTGCCTTAGTTTGTGCTTGTCTTGAAATGCTATTACTTTTCTCTTAGTTTTAAAAGATAGCTTTGCTAGATTTAACATTCTTGGGTGGCAGTTACTTACTTTCAGTGCTTAAAATCACATCTTCCCATGTTCCCCTGGCTTTGAGCAGTGCTGATGAGAGACTGATACTATTCTAATGTTTTTGCCTTTGTAGCTGAGTTGATAGTTTTCCTTTACAGCTTTTAATATTGTTTCTTTGCTTTGTATTTCTTTTTTTCTTTTCATGTGTTTGTATTCATGTTTTTGCATGCCTGTGGGTATGCACATGTGGAAGCTCATATAGTATCCCTCTTGGATCACTATTCTACTTATTCATTGAGTCAGAGTGTCTCAGTTCAACCCATAGCCTGTCAGTATGACTCACTCATCTTGCTAGCCAGCTAGCTCTGGGAATCCCCATCTTAGCGTTTTTTTTTGAGACTGGAATTGCAGGTCACTGCCATACCCACCAAGCAATTAAGTGGGTTTCTGTGGATCCGAACTCTGGTTCTTAGACTGGTGTGTCAAGCACTTTAATGTTTGAGCCATTTGCTCAGCCCCTGCATTATATGTTTGACCTCTTGACTATAACATATACAGGAGTTCTTCTCTGGTCATGTCTGTGGGTGTTCTAAATGCCTCTTGTGTTTGAGAGTCTGTTTTTTTCTGTAGGTTTGGGAAATGTTCTGCTGTAGTGTCATTGAATAGTTTATGCTTTTAGTGTTCATAGCAGCTCTGTCTTCTATCATATGTCTATCATATGGATCCTTTTTTGATTTTTTTTTTTTTTTTTTTTTTTTTTTGAGACAGGGTCTCATTTCATTATCTAGCCTGGCTGTCCTGAGGCTCACTATGTAGATCAGGCTTGTACTCACAGAGATCCACCTGCCTCTCTCTCTCTAGTGTTGGAACTAAAGGTTTGTGCCACCACACTTGTTATCCTAGAATTCTTAGATGTTGTGGTAATGCTCATTTATTTTTTCCTCAGTAATAATTGAATCTAGAATTTGTTTCACTTTGTCCTCTACCCTTGATATTCTCTCTTCTGCTTAGTCAAATCTACTGGTGATGCTTTCCACTTTATTTAAAAAAATACTTATTTTATTGTACGTGTGTGCCTGGGTATATGTGTGTGCACTGCATGTGTGCAGGAGCCTACAGAGGTAGGAAGAGACATTGGATCCCTTAACTGGAGCTTCAAATGATGGCTGCAAGCCCTGTGGTGCTGGGAACCAACCCAGGTCCTCTGTAGGAGCAGTGAGTGCTCTTATCTACTGAGCCAGCTCTCCAGCACCTCTGCTTCATTTTTATCCATACTTTTCAGTTGCTTCCTTCCTCCCTCCCTCACTTCCTTCCTCCCTCTCTTTCTTCCTCCCTCCCTCCCTTCCTTTTCGTTCTTTTGTTTCTCTCCTTCCCTCCTCTCCTCCTTTTTCCTTTACTTCCTCTCTCCCTTCCTTTCAAAAATCTCTGAATTTCTCTTCTTTGTGACTTTTTTTTATGCATATTGATGATTTTTTTTCATTGATTTTGCTGTTTTTTTCCTCCATGCTGCTAACTTTCCATTCCTGGATTAAATTTGCTTTGTTAGTGTGCTGTGTTAGATCATAGGTCATTTTTACCAGGAAACACTTGAGCGCTTCATTGTAAATTTCCATAGTTGAGGGTTATAGTCTTTTAGAGGAGTTGTGTTATTCTGACTTTCTATATTTTTTGCATTTCATTGTTATGATTTATGTGTCTGTTGGATTGGTTAGCTCTTCTGGATTTTAGAGGTAGATCTTCTTATTGAACAGCCTACTCTTTTTTTTTCTTTCTTTTTTTGTATCAATCTTTTTTTTATTGAAAATTTTTCCATTTATTTTACCTACCAAAGATCCCCCTTTTCCCTCTTCCTGCCCCCACAGCCTCCCTCTCCCAATCCACCTCCTTCTCCCCTCCACAAGAAGGCAAGGCCTTCCATGAGGAAGTACATCCAGTAGAGGCAAATCCAAGCCCCTCCCCCTGCCTCAAGGCGAGTAGCCTACTCTTGAAGGTGTATACTCAGGATGAAACACACTGCTATAGTAGCAATCCCATCAAACTATATGAGATATAGAAATGCATATAAATCAGTTACAGTTCACTAATGTATAATCACCAATGACGATATAGCTGAAAATGCCATATTGCGGTAGAATGTGGTATAAAGTTAATTATTCTTTAAAGTAAGTGTGAACTAGCAAGAGAACAAGGAGACTGGAGAAGGGGAGAACAAAATTAAATAGATGAAAGGAAAAACAAGAAATGGTGTAGAGGTTCAGTGGTAGAGCACTTGGGTTCAGTCCGCAGCTCCAAAAAAAAAAAAAAGAAATGGAGTAGAGAAAAATTTTGAGGGGTGGGGAGAGACAAGAGCATGAGAGTAAGCATCACTGAATAGAAAAGTTCAAAAGCAAATTTTAATAAATGTAGGATGAGGAGTAAAAAAATAAAAATATAAGAATATTAGAAAGTGAGGTAAACTCAAGAGCAGGAGGAAAAGAAGGAATCATTGGGCGAAAAAACAAAACAAAACAAAAAAGTGAAGAAGAAAGCGAGGCACTGGTGGTGCATACATTTAATCTAGCTTTTCCCAGGCAGAGGCAGGCCAGTCTGCATAATGAGTTCTAGGCCAGTTGAGGCTACACATTGAGAGCCTATCTTAAGAAACTAGGGAAAAGTTTTTTCCTAAATGGAAAAGAATGGATAAACAAAATTAGATATATATTTGAAGAGAAATAGCAAGTAAAGACATTTAAAAAATTTAATACAATACAAAAACAAAACAAGAACCTTTACTAGGGAGGCAGAAACTGGAGGATCTTTGTGAGTTTGAGTCTAGCTTTGTCTACATAGGTTTTTGGACATGTAGGCCTACCTGGAGAAACCCTATCTCAAAACAAAACAAAACAAAAAAAATCCTGGGTAATAGGGGTCAGTGGCTCAGTGGGTGCTTACTGCACTAGCCTTGATGATCTGAGTTTGATTCCCAGACACTGGTGGAAGGAGAGCACTGACTCAGAAAAACTGTCCTCTGATCCCCATGCCCGTGCATGTGTACACACACACACACACACACACACACACACACACACACACACACACTGAAAAATTTTAATTCTCCTAAGCATGGAGGGAGAAAAAAAATCACACGCATAAACACAAAGAAAAAAGCATAAATAAGAAGAAAAGATGAGATGTTGGGGCAGCTTCTTCCTGGATCTTTGAATAATACTCATAGAGTCAGGAGAAGGAGGGTCAGTTTGCAGTGGCCTGTTGATGGCTTTCCTTTGCTTTATGCTGCTACTGAATCTGTACTGCTATCTACCAGAGTTCTGTCCATAATCAATTTCTTTCTTTGCATGTCAACGTCACACTTAGCTTTGCATTTTGTGGGTTGGGCAGATTTTCTCATCCTCTTTACCTCGCCTGTATCTATCCTCTTGAGGTGCTCTTTATCTAAGGAGTGTCTCCCAAGTGGGGAGTATGGTAATCATACCATAGCACTGAGATTGGTTCAGACAGAAAGACCTGCCTTCATATTTTCAAGGTCTCTTATGTATTAATCACCCTTCTGGAGAGATGCCTTTTTTGTTATCATTACACCCCAGGAACTTCAGTGTTCTTGGGCTTAACAGTAATGAATGTAGGTAGGTAGTTGTAAAGTTAGATCTTCTCACTGACCTAAGGCTCAGAGCTATTAAACTCCGGTATAGTTCTTGGTTGATGAGATCTGTTCCTTATACATGATCTAATCTAAGCCAGCCTCCTGTTGCCTGTTCTCTTTGGCCAGAGCCCAGCCCTGCTGCTGTCTACAACTGCCTTTAAGAGGCTTTCCTGACTAACGGTTTGTAGCAGGCCAAATTGAGATACTTCATCCTGTGGATGTTCCTTGATCTTAGGCCTCCAGGGTAGTTCAGGTTTTTTTTTGTTTTTTTTTCTATTTATTTTTTATATTTTTATGCATGTGGGTGTTTTAACTGCATGTATATTTGTGTCTGGTACCCTTGGATGCCAAAAGAACACTTCAGATTTCCAAGACTGGAATTAAACAGTTGTGAGCTGCCATGTGGGTGTTGGGAATTGAACCTGGGTCCTTAGGAGGAACAGTCAGTGCTTTTAATCACTGAGCTGTCATAGCTTTAACCTCAGTTCAGTTTTTAACAGTAGATTTTACCTCCTCCAAATGGTTCCTGGATACTACCTTCCAAGCTGTGTGGTGTAACAAAAATGGGATTTGTCTCCACTACAGATCTGTCTACTGGAGTAATCACTGCCTCATGGAAATCTGAAACTGGATTTGAGGCTTGTAAGGACTTTTCCTAGGGGTAGAACTACCTTGCTTTTATCTGGCAGGATTTTTGAAATGGCTTCTGAGTTTCTTCCCTAGCCCAAGGAACTGTATATCTACTGTGCTCAGCTTGCTATATACTCAGTATACTTTTGTTCTTGCTCTTCTCTAATATACTTTTACTTCCTTTGTAGATTTCCAAAGCTTTCCCCTTTATCTCTATAGTCTTTTTTTTTCTTATTCTGATGGTCTCCTTTACCGGTTTCTACAGAGACAGGTATTATTCTGGTCTGATTATGCTTATGTGCATTTCCAAATCTTATTTCTTAAACCTATGTTATTATTCAGGCCACACAGATTCTGTACCACCCTCATTCTGTATCTTTGCCATTGTGTCTGCTTAGTGTCTTTTTTTTTTTTTTTTAAGATGGGGGTTTCTCTGTGTTACAGTTCTGGCTGTCCTGGAACTTACTCTGTAGATCAGGCTGGCCTTGAACTCACAGAGATCAGCCTGCCTCTGCCTCCCGGATGCTGGGATTAAAGGTATGCTCCACTACTGCCCAGCTCTAGTTAGCGTCTTATTTGATACTATAGCTATGTATTTGCATTACCTCTTGCATTTTTAACAATTTTATTTATTTTTATTTTTATGTGCATTGGCACTTTGCCTGAATATACATCTATGTCAAAGTGTCAGATTTTGGAGTTACAGAGATTTTGGAGTTACCCCTGTGGATGCTGGGAATTGAACCCAAGTCTTCAGGAAGAGCAGTCAGTGAGTGCTCTTAACCACTGAGCCATCATTGCAACCCTGCTTCCTCTATTCTTGATGATTAGTTGATGGGGTTACTTTCCCAATCTTTTTTCTTTTTTCTTTTTCTTTTAATTTATTTATTTTATTTCATGTGCATTGGTGTTTTCCCTGCACTAGAGTTACAGAAGTTGTAAGCTGCCATGTGGGTGCTTGGAATTAAACCGGGTGCTCTGGAAGACCAATCAGTGCTCTTAACCACTGAGCCATCTCTCCAGCCCCCAATCTTTTTTCTTTAAAAATAGATAATGGCTAATTGGTTATTAACTGGGTCAGGTTTCCAACCACTTCCCCGCTTTGTCTGACAGTTTGTTTTGGGGATTTCTCAAGAGTTGATCTTTGTATTGAATGGCTGTTATCTCTTATATGGAATTTAAGGCCCAGTTGCCGTTACTAGAATTTAGGTAGTGGTCTTTGTTGAGCATTTGGTGGATAGTACTAGGTGTTTATCCTTAAGCTGAAGAATATGGAGTTGATTTGATTCTTCTGCTGTTAAGACACTTTTGGAAATGTTTTAAACTGGAGTTGGTGTTCTCTCTGTAGGCCTCTCTGTTTTATTGTGGTAAGCCTGTGTAGAGCAGATGTAGGTTTTAATAAATGATTATATGCTTTGTCACCAGGAGGGAGTTGAAATCACATACAATGTGGTTTGACTTCAAATTGATTAGCCCATTTTATAAATGTCAGCAAATTGTCTTGTGATGGACTTTTTGAATAGAGCCCTAATGGTACATGCAGAGTAAAACTGTGTCTGGCTTGGGTTTATAACAAATGCTCTGAAATGTTTTATTTAGGGAGAGAAATCACTTGTGGTTTCCTGTCATGATTTAGTTATTTATCATGGGTCTCAGTGGTGGCTATTGTCTCTTCTCTGTGGCTCTTGGTTGATGAGAGGATTTGTGTTTTTAAGTGTCTTCTTGCATACTTGATCAAACTAATCATAAAACTCTGTGAAGCATGAGGGGACTGTTTCAGATGCTCAGATCTCTCAGCCATGTGTTCTGATGTCAGAAAGGGATCACACTCCATGAACAAACAGGCAGGAAAAACCAGAAGGTTGGATAAGGGAAGCTATTCATAATTAAGTTTTTCCCAGAAGAGGTAGTCAAGTTGTGTGGGCAGATTTTTGCTGTAGGACACTTAAGATTTTATTTTATTCTTGTTGCTTGGAAAGCTGTATCTTGAGATAAAGAGAACTTTAACTGTAAGGTGAGGAAAAACTGCTGTGCTGTCAGGAGAATCTCTATGTTTTCTGAGTTTTTATGTCTCTTGCCTTCAGAAGGCTTTAACTGGTAGCCAGACTGCAAAACACCTTTGACATTTTTATACTATGTATAATTTTTGTCTTCTCTGATAGTTACTGGTAGTTCTTACCCTTTAAACCTTTCTCTATGAAGACTACAAAAGGGTGCTTCTTTTCATTCAGTGCTTTCACTGGAACCGAAGTTGTAAGCATGCTTATTTTCCCTGTTTCTGGCCTACTTGGACTGTAGACTCCTTGCTTTCTGATTGTGATGTTGTACAGGATGTGTCAGCTCACTTGTGGCTTTGTAAACGACTCCACTATTGCTTGTGTACCTGTGCTCCGCTTTCTTCTATGAGGAGTTCACTTACATTTGGTTCTGTTTCAGCATTGCTGCTTTGACCAGTAAGAGAAACTTAGTCCGTATGCCAGAAGGTTCTGCAGAGGAAATCACTGTTTGTCCTGGTAAGCAAACCATGACCTTACTGAATTTCTGATATTACTTATCTACCTTTTCATTCTTACTAAATTTTTTGACTATTCAAACCATTCTCAGGAGGATTATATGTGATTTATGTGCATGTGTGTTAATCGCTAGTATATATACACATATATGCTCACATACATGTTTCTAGTGGACACAGGTGCTGAGGGCCACAGGATTATGCAGTGAGAAACTCAGCCTTCACAAAAGTGCCAACCCACCAGAACCAAGTGTAGCTGGAAATTTCTCCAGTTCCTCCCGGCCCCATGGTCCTACAGCTGCTTATAAAATAATCACTCAGAGGCTTATATTAACTACAAACTGTACGGCCTATGGCTTCAGCTTCTTATTAGCTAGCTCTTTCATCTTAAATTAACCCATTTCTATAAGTCTGTATGTTGCCACATGGCTGTGGCTTTCCTGAGCTGCTGGCACATCTTGTGCTCTTTCAGCGGCAACTTGAGTCTCTCTTGACTACATCCTTCTTCTTTCTGTATCTTTGCCTAGATTTCCCACCTGACCGTAAGCTTTCTTGTAGTAGGCCAAAACAGCCTTATTTATTATCCAATGGTAGCCACACATATTCACAGCATACAGAAAGACATCCCAGAGCACCAAGGACTCTGATAGAGGTCTAAACCAAGGAACGTAAGACTACTTAGTGATAACTGCTTTTTGAACGATTTGGCTATTTCCTGCTGTAGATCTCTTGTGTGAAGCCATAAGCTTTCTTCCATCATTACAATTTTGGGATCTATTCCCATGGCATAGCAGTTCTTTGATTGTTTACTGGGCATAATTTCTCCCATGTGCTGGGTAACACCCCCCCCCCCCCCCCATACACATACACTCCGTGGGGCAGTCATGCAGTCAATAACCTTGGTTCTCACAGCCTAATCTCCACTCCCTTCTCTGAGACAGATGTTAAAAGCTAGCTCCCGGCCGGGCGGTGGTGGCGCATGCCTGTAATCCCAGTACTCAGGAGGCAGAGGCAGGTGGATCTCTGTGAGTTCGAGGCCAGCCTGGTCTACAGAGCTAGTCCAGGACAGGCTCCAAAGCTACAGAGAAACCCTGTCTCGAAAAACCAAAAAAAAAAGCTAGCTCCCTATGATTATCTCCCATTTGGCAGGACACATAGTCAGGAAAGGAGTCTTTCAAATAGATCACATTTGGGACCTTCAGAGATAAAGGAACATCCAATCTCTGTAACTGCAAATTTCCAGAGACTTGCCCTTATTTTGTATATGTATAAAACTAGAAACTTTGGAGACTCAGGGTAGAGCTAGAGAGAAGAGAAAGAGACATGGACAGAGGAATCACGGTGTGAGATTTATTCTGATACCCTGCTAGATTCCTTTGTTTGTTTGTAGAGCCTGAGAGAAAGCTTTTAAGGCAAGACCCTAATAGCTTCATTACACAGTTTCTGATTATCAACCTTATTTTCTGCTTAGGGGTAATTTGGTTTTGAGATTAATTGGCTTTTTTGTCTGCTTGCTTGCCTACCATGTGATCAGAAGAAGCAACAAGTATCAAGAATAATCCTTACTTAACAGTGAATTCAGAGCCAAGGGGACTTATATGTTTGATTTATGTGTTCTCAAAGTTAGGCTGTTCTCAAGTCACCTTCTTTATTAAGTAAAGCCCTTTCTTTAGTAGTTAGTTTGATACTGCTGTTTGAGGTTTTATGAGTTCAGGAACTGAATTTTTTTGTGCAGTTTTGTGGCTGGCATAGTTTTAATTATAGACAAGATCTGGTTAAATGCTTTAGTTTATAATTATAAAAGTGGAGATATATACTTTGCTTAGACATAAGACATACTAATTCAGAGTTTTATGTGGATGAATTTAGATATGTAAAACGATGTAAAATGAACTAAGTTAGCTACTGTCTAAGGGAAGTCTTTGATGAGTCATTGTATAATATGAATAATTATTTTGCTAAATGAACCACTTTTACTTTCTAAAGAATTTGTTTTGCTTGCCTTCCTTCCTTCTTTTCTTTTTCTTAAAAGTGGAGCGCATTGTATTACTCAGGAATCTCATTCATGTGATGTTAAGGAACTACCTACTAATATTGAAACTCACTGGAAAACAAGTAGTGTACAAATGTTACTCAGAGTCATATTTGGGTTCCTTTATAACACACGTAGCCTGTCAGAGTATTCATAGTTTGCTTAGTTTAATTTCTTTCAATTTTTTTCCCCCACAAAGACTAAAACTTAGTTAACATGTACTCTAGGAAAAATCCTATAAATACTTTAAAACACTTGGCCGCCTATCAAAAAGGCTTTTTATTGTTTTAAGAATGTTAAGTAATGTTGGTTTTTAATGAAAGTGTTTTCTTAATACATTTGAAATGTATTTGGATTACTGCCTAATGATACCTACTAAGAGACTGCATTACCAAAGTGCTCTGATTTTGGCAAGGGCGCTTAAGAATGTGGTGCTGTCTTTGTGAAAAGAAAACTATCCCCTTTTCTGTTTGGAACTGTCGAATTTTGCCATCCTTCTGGGAAAGTCACTCAATCTACCTGTTTGAGATGCTGGCATATGATGTCATTGTGGCATCTTTTAGAAACAACTTGCAAATATAATGATTGTCAAAGTCTTATCTAATAGATTTTAATTTTCACATGTATGTAAAGGGGTGTGAGATAGGTCATAAAACTAAAAAGGGGACCATGAAAGAGCAAAAAGATTTCTTAAGGAAAATTAAGGTAATAGAATACACATGAAAATGCAAAGAGGAAGGGTATGAATAGTGGAGGGGGCATGGGGAGGGAGGGAGGGAGGAGGGTCATAAAAACAAGTATATATAAAATGTGATAGTAAAAACCATTGTTTTGTAAACTAATCCAAAACAAAACAAAACAAACAAACAAACAAACAAAAACACCAGAAAGTCCTAGGGGCTGGAGACATGGTTTGGCAGTTAACAGTACTGTCTACTCTTTCCAGAGAACTCAGGTTTGAGTCTTAGCACCCACATGGAAGTGGTTTAGGTCAGCAAACAGTTGGTTTAACATGTAAGCTAATGGTAGGAAATCATGATCATAAAAGCTACCTAACTTCACTTAGGAAGAGCTTACTTTCCCCTCTTTATTAGCTAGCATTGTTTGTATGTGTATGGGGTGTGTGCACCATGTGCATGCAGTTCCCCTGGAGGCCAGAAGAGGGGACTGGATTCCCTGGAACTGTTGTTACAGGTAGTTGTGGGCTGCCACATGGGAGTTAAATCCATGTTCTCTAGAAGAGCACCAGTGCTCTTAACCACTGAGCCTCAAGATTAATTTGACTCATAGTTTCAGGGTAGTCAGTATTGCTTATTTCCATGCACTTGAGCAGAACATAAACATGGTGGGAATGTGTGGCAGAGAAGCCTCTTTACCTTGTGCTATTATATAAGAACCAGTGAAAAGAGAAAGACTTGAGCAAGATATTGTCCTAAGGATGTAATCATCAGTGGCCGATACTCTTCAACTAGGTAGGCCTCACCTCTTCCCTTTTACTGTCTCTCAATAAAGCCATCATTGTGAATTCCCAAGAGATGGGTCGGAGCCCTCAGGATCTAACTGTCTCAGGAACCGCAGTCACATACATACCCATCTGTCCTCTACTAATCTAGGTTTCTTAAATCAGTCAAATTGACAGTCAAGGCTAACTGTCACAGGATGGTACTAGCATTGTTTGGGGAATGATTCTTATCTTTAAACAATGTATTTGGTGATAAGCTCTTTAGGGAAATTTAACACAGAAGATTTTGCAGCTTTAAGAATTGTGAGCCTCTGGGGTTAGAGAGATGGCTCAGTGGTTAAGAGCACTGGCTGGTCTTCCAGAGGTCCTCAGTTCAATTCCCAGCAACCATACGGTGGCTCACAACCATGGATAAAGTGTGTGTGTGTGTGTGTGTGTGTGTGTGTCTAGTTTTGCACTATAGTTAATACTATGCATGTGTTTAATCTTTTAATCATTCTGAAGATAGTTTAGAATCTTAGATTGTTTATTTGCCCAATGTTGACTATTCATTGTATGTGTGAAGCATGAAAGTGTCAAGGTATAGTGAAAACAACCGAGAACTTAACAAGGTTTACCTTCTGAGATATATTTTTTATTTTAGTTATGGTTATAATAAGCAAACATTGGGGCTAGAGAGATGGCCCAGAGGTTAAGAGCACTGACTGCTCCTCTTAAGTACCCCACAAGTACCCACATGGCTTCATCATAAGTACCCATATGGCTGACAATCATCTCTAACAACAGTTCTAGGGGATCTATTTCTCTCTTCCAACCTCCACAGCCAGCAGACATGCATGCAGACAAATATAAAAGAAGGAAATAAATTTTAAAACATTAAAAAAACAAAAAAAGAAAAGTTAATGCCATAGACTGTTACTTTTAAACAACAGACATTTCTTTCTCAGAGTTTTATTTCTGAGATATTTATTTCTGGAGACTGGGGAGTCCAAGATCAAAGCACAGACAGACTCAGTGTCTAGTGAGAACCTACTTTCTGGTTCATAGATATACCTTCTTACTATGTCCTTACATGGGAGACAGAATGAGAACCCTCTCTGGGGTTCTGATACCGGGTACTAATCCCATCCTTTTTATTTCTCCACTCTTATGAGCTAGTTACTTCCCAAAGACCTCCCACTTACTCTTACCATCATTGGGAGTACAATTTAATTATAAAGTTGGAATGGGACATAAGCTTTGAGTTTATAGTATTTCTTTACCAGATTTGTTGTTATTTGAAATACAGTTGTTCTCTTGTTATATTGATAGATGTCTAGAATTTCTAGTTAGCCAACTTCAAAGAAATCTTTTTATTAGTTCGCCCCCTGACCCTCCACCAAACTTTCCCCAAACTTCTTTAAGATTAGTAAACATTGGGGTTGGGGATTTAGTTCAGTGGTAGAGCACTTGCCTAGCAAGCGCAAGGCCCTGGGTTCGGTCCTCACCTGGGGGGCGGGGAAGGACTCGTGGTGGAGATCAGTAAATATTTTAGTACATGATACTAAGTAAAAGATGACACCAAATCACTGTGTGATTTTTTTTTTTAATCTTTTTTAAAGACAGATCTCACTATGTTGTCCCAGGTTTGAACTTGAATTCTCAGCCTTCTGAATAGCTAGGATTACAGGTGTGTGCCACTGTGACATCTGACTGATTCCATTTAGGTGATACTCTAGGAAAGACAAAATGGTTGGAGTATATAGTAGATTTGTACAATTGACTTCAGAAGGGTACAAGAGGATTTTAATGGGATGCAAGAATATATTTTTTTATTGTGGTAAATACATGATATGTATTACTCAAAAACCATCAAATTATAAACTGAAAAATTGGTGAATTCTGTTGTATGTAAATTATGTCACAGTAAAGCTTCAAGAAGAAACAAACTAGGTTTATATTGTCAGTTTAGCATTATCATACCCTAAACTTTAGAGAAATGGAAATTAATGGTATTTACTTTTTTTTTTTTTTTTTTTAAATTACAGAGTCACAATTAAGTTCCCCTGAGCCCCTTGACCTCAATAGAGAAGACTCTCCAGATAGCAGCAAGATCCCCATTGAAGTAAGAATGACAGTGAATGATAAGCAGGTGAACTCTTCTCTGTGATTTTTGTCATTCACTTGTTTATGCTATTGCTCTTCTGTGTGATACAATGTTCACCTCAGCCTGAAAGATTTTAGTGGTATAGAGTTTTAGCTTTGGGGACACTTAATCTCAGAGAGAAATTTTTATAATTAAAATTATCATTTCAGTACTCTTCATAAAAATATCACTATTTTTTGTTTGTTTATTTTGATTTTTGAGACAGGGTCTCTCTACATATCCCTGGTTGTCCTGGAACTCACTCTGTAGACTAGGCTGGCCTCAGACTCATAGACATCCACTTGCCTCTGCCTCCTGAGTGCTGACTGGGATTAAAGATGTGCATCACCACACCTGGCCACTTACCATTTCTTTAGTACTTTTGCTATCTCTGTTAGAGATGGGGAAAGAAAGATTTAGGATGTTTACATGATTTGCACTAGTTGATGTTACTTTTAATTATAGAACTAGAACCTGAACATAGATTTGTCTCTAAATCTATAGGGACATTTTCCATTACATACAGATGAGTAGAAGAAATGAACAATGGAGGGGGGGGGGCGTATAACAAACTTATTGTTCAACCTTAATTTATAAATGTTATAGGAAATATAAAGGGAAGACAAATATGTGAATCTTTAATTGCATCGTTAACCGTCCCTGACTACACATGGCCATAGCCATAAAGTTGAAATTCTTAGAGTAACCCAGACATGGTGGCACAACTCTTTATTCCTAGCACTAGAGAGACAGAGGTAGGTGTATCTCTGAATTTGAGGCAGCCTGGTCTACATAGTGAGTTTCAGGACAGCCAGGGGTATACAGAAACCGTGTCTCAAAAAAAAAAAAAAAAAAAAAAAAAAAAAAAAAAAAGATTCTTAGAGTATATTTTTTCTTTTGAATGCATTCACCTGTGTGTGCTCATATGGAGACCAGAGGTTGATATCTTCCTAAGTCAATCTCTACCTTACTTTCTGAGATAGGGTCTCTCACTGAATCTGGAGCTCACTGTTTTGGCTAATCTGGCTGGCCAGCAAGCCCCTGGGTTCTTCAGATCCCTGCTTCCTGCATCTCTGTTTCTTTTCCCTCCCTGTCCCTCTAGTGCAGGAGTTACAGGTGTGCACAACTGGCTTTTCTATGCTTGCTCAGTGTCCAAACTCAGGTCCTCAGACTTGAGTAGAAGGAACTTTACCACTGAGCCATCTCTCCAGCCCTTTACTGTATGTATTTTTCACTTTGGATTTAACTAATTTCCTGGGAATTCTGTTGCTGTAAAAAGCAGTTTGATGATTGAATAAATTCTTATAGAAATAAAAATTTTGCTTATATTTATGTTTATGGTCCTGAACACTTTAAAGGAGACTTAATTTTCTCATTCCTTTTTATACTGTAAAGTTTTTTTTGGAAACCATTTTCACAGTAGCTGTTAGATCCTTTCCTAGTCTCTGCACTGCAGGTAATTGGCTAGAAACTCTGCTTTCATGAATCATACACAGGTTTCTTGGAACCTGGTGTGTCACAAATGACAGGCTGGGATTTCCTTGTGCCAGTGCAGGAAGAATTAGCCTCTGTAGCAGATCTGCTAAGGATAGATCCTGCTAGATAATATCAAAATGGCCTCTGGGGGTTTTTTTTGTTTGTTTGTTTGTTTGTTTGCTTTTTGTTTTTTTTTCCCTCAGAGAAGATTCAGAACCTTCTAAATGGGAATCAGGGAACAATGTTAGTAATATAGTTATCCTAACATGCAGAAGAAGAAGCCCTACAAGCCTTTAGTTATCAAGGCTGCTTTCTTTCTTTCTTTCTTTTTTTTTTTTTTTTAAGATTTATTTATTTATTATGTATACAGAAGAGGGCGCCAGATCTCTTTACAGATGGTTGTGAGCTACCATGTGGTTGCTGGGAATTGAACTCAGGACCTCTGGAAGAGCAGTCGGTGCTCTTAACCTCTGAGCCATCTCTCCACCCCCAAGGCTGCTTTCTTATCATCCATCACTACAAAGGATACTGTTCTTGGGGCCAAAGAACATAAAAACCCGATTTAGAATTTATAATGTGCATTCTGCACTGCTGCATGTCAAGTGAGTGCTTTTCACTGTTGCTGTTTAATTACATCTGTGTGTGCCTCTAAGTAATCTCAAAGCTTTCCTAGGGTCTATCTGTCTCCGCCTCCTGAGTGCTGGGGTTAAAGCCATCTACCGTACCTTGTTTTTTGAGACAGGTTCAGTGGAGTTTGTCAATTCTGATTGGCTGGCTAGCTGGTTACTGAGCCTTAGTATTTACTTGTCTCTGCCTCCCCAGTGCTGATATTATAAGCATGCGCCATTATGCCCAGCTTTTTACTTGAGTGCTGGGGATCAAACTGAGATTCTTTTGATTTTTTTGAGACAGGAACTCTCTCTGTAGACCAGGCTGGCCTTGAACTTAGAGATCCTGCCTGCCTCTGCCTCTTGAGTGCTAGGATTAAAGGTTTGTAATACCACCATCTGGCTCCCCAAATACATTCTTAAAAACTGAGCTTCTTAGAACATTAGAGTATAAAACATAGCTGATCTGGCACAAAGTAGAAGTGTATATATATAGAAATAGTTTTTCTGCTTTGAAAGTTTTATGACTACAGTGATATTAGCTTGTTAATGGGGTAATTGTTTGGTAGCACTAATTTATGCAGAGCAACCTTGTTATAACTGCAATCTCTCTTGATTATTTCTTACACTAGTCAGTGTTTTTTGGAAATGGTGGAATAATGTTTTCTCAATATTGTGTATTGTGCCTTGGGCACGAGACCCCCAAAGAGACCACCAGACTCACCGAAATGCAAAAGCAAGATTTATTGAAGCAGTTCAAGCCATGAATGTATGCAGGGGCCTCGGTTAAGCACCCTGACGCAGCGGAGGCTAGAGGAGGTGCCCGCCCCCCTGCAAGCTCAGTTTTTAAAGGCAAAAATCATGAAGTTACATCATTTAAGGGCACTAGTACGGGTACAATTCTGATTGGCTCAAGTTTCAGGGGCTTTTCAGAATTTCTGTGTTATCTTACTTTGTAGTTTTAACCTGTTGTTTGTCAAACTTTATAGACTACCTCCAGCATTGGGGCATTCTATGGTTAATCAGTTGCTACCAGATAGTCCTTCAAACATCCTGACTTTGTTCTTTGACCGTCTCTGGCATTGGGGCATTCTATGGGTAATCAGTTGTTACCAGATGGCTCTTCAAACATCCTGACTTTGTGGGGACCTATGTCAGCAGCTCTGAGAATTTTGAAACTCAGGCCTGTTTCAAGCTGGGGTGAGGGGCTTGCTTGAAATCGGGGTGCTTTGGTTCTTCATTGTGCTTGAGAATTTCTTGAGGTGTATTGTCATATGTATGTCATATGCCACTCAGGTGAGGTATGAGAAGTTGTTCCAAACAAATAGCTTAGTAAGTTTTTATGTGAATAAAGAGTCGTATAGAGCCCACTGTGGTGGCACACACCTTCAATCCCAGCATTTGGGAGGAAGAGGCAGGCAGATCTCTGAGTTCAAGGTGATCTACATAGTGAGTTCCAGACAGCCAGTGCTATGTAGGGAGGCCCTGTTTCACAAAAACAAAAAAACCCAAACCAACCAACTAAACAAACAAAAAGTCATATGCTAAGAAGGGTCGAAAAGAACAGCTTTCTAAGCTACTTATAAGCCAGGTAGGAGAGGGTGAAGGACTTGGTGATTTGTAGGGTATGTCTTTATTTTAACTGGGCTTATTTGTTGGATGACATTTCTTTTGAAGTCAGAAGTTTAGGCTACAGGAGTTTTCCAATTTTTTGACATAGTGACATGATATTGTCATCTATAAATGTATCAAGTGGCATTCACAGCTCTCCTGGGATGTGGTCTGAGTGTATCAGGCTTTCCTTTGGGCCGCCAACCAGCTCCCAAATCATGAGAGACAACTTATGAATACTCGACCTTATCTTATGCTTGTCTCACTAGCTCTTATAACTTATACTAACCTGTTTCTCTTCATCTACATTTTGCCTTGGGGCTTTTTAACCTTTCTATATGTTCTACTCCATGTCTGACTGGCTGGCGGCTGCCTGTCTGGCTCACCCCGGGTGTCTCCCTCTCTTTTTCCTTTGTTCTCTCTAGCTTAGATTCTTCCTCCTTATTCTCTCTGCCCACCAGCCCCACATATCCCTCTTCTGCCTAGCTATTGCCTGTTCAGCTTTTTATTAGACCAATCAGGTGCCTTAGGCAGACAAAGCAACACACCTTTACATTATTAAACAAATACAGCATAAACAAATGTAGCATACCTTTATATAGTTCAAGTAATACTCTGCAACATAAACAAATGTAACACATCGTTGTTTAGTTGAAGTAATATTCCATAACACCCTAGAGCCACAGTTTGGATATACCCACAAGGGATTACAGTTCTGTGTCTGAGTACTAATGATATCTCATTGTGTAGTATTTTTACTTATTTATTTATTTTACACTCTGTGTGTGTGTGTGTGTGTGTGTGTGTGTGTGTGTGTGTGTGATGGTCAGACAACAACGTGCATGAGGTGGTTCTCTCCATCCATGCAGGTTCTAGGGGTTGAACTCAAGTCATCAGAGTTGGTGTCAAACACCTTTACTCACTGAGCCATCTTGTCTCTATGCTATTTTAAAATAGTAGAAACAGCTCTGTAGACACCAAATCTGATCATCTACATAGTCCTAATAAAAGTTGCTTTACTCATGTTTTCTGCCTTGTAATTCCTTTCTAATAGTTAATATTTAAATAGACCTTTTTAGTGGTATTGGGGGAAAATGTCTTATTTTTAAGATAAGAGTTTTCAGAAATGTTCTGAGTTTTGTAGAATGTAGTTAGAAGTCATTTCAGTCACAGTGAGACAATAATAGACTCCTTCCTCTTAAATACATTAGTATTATATTCATTATATTTTATAAAATAGTGGATGAGTACAAAGCAATATAGTGTTTTGTTTTGTTTTGTTTTTTCCAGACAGTTTCTTTGTGTAGCCTTGGCTGTCATGGAACTCACAAAAGTTCACCAGTCTCTGCCTCCCAAGTGCTGGGATTAAAGTCATGCACCACTGCTAGGCTATTACAGTGTTTTATGAGCACTGGTGATACTCTTTTTGTGCTTAGTGAACATCTTTGTGCTTAGTGAACTTTAGAATGCCGAGCAGCTTCTCAGTAACCACCAACCTTCAGTAACTCAAGACTGCTTGCAAATGAGGGTGTATTTGCTTCCCCTTTTTACTCAAATAGCTTGGCTTGTACAACATAGGAATTTCTTAGAACATCTGTGAATAGTAGAACCTAGATTTGTAAGAAGCTCAGTGACTAACCTTGGAATAGTATCATCTAAAACTTCCAGACCCACTTTAATTTCTTGACTTCCTACACAATAATCAGTTTGGGCCAGCAAAATGGCTCAGCAGGTACAAGTGCTTGCTGTTCAGGCTTGAAGACCTGAGTTTGATTCCTGAAATCCATATTAAAGACTGGATGATGCATATCCACAATCCTAGTACTCCTAAATCAAGATTGGGGGTAGAGACAGGAGAATTGCTTGGAAGCTTGAGAGCTGGCTAATTTCATGTCAGCTGACTCAGCTACAGTTGCCTGAGAGGAGGAAACTTCAACTAAGAAAATGCCTCCAGAAGACTGGGCTGTAGGCAAGACTGTGGGCATTTTCTCAATTAGTAATTGATATGGGAGGGACTAGTCCATGGTGGGTGGTTCCAGCCCCAGGCTGGTGGTCCTAGATTCTGTAAGAAAGAAGACTGAGCAAGTCATGATGAGAAAGCAGCGCTCCTCCCTGGCCTCTCCATTGGCTCCTGCTTCTAGGTTCTTGCCCTGTTAGAGTTCCTGTCCTGTCTTTGATGGTAAACTGTGATCTGGACTTAAAGTGAAATAAACTCTTTCCATCCCATGTTGCTTTTTTTGTTTTGTTTTGTTTTTTAAGACACAGTTTCCCAATGTAGTTTTGGTGGCTGTCCTGGATCTTCCCTTGTAGACCAGGCTGGCCTTTAACTCACAGAGATCTGCTTGGTTCTCCCTCCTGAGTGCTGAGATTAAAGGTGTGCGCCACTACCACCCAGCCCCATGTTGCTTTTGGTCATGATGTTTCATCACCAAGAGAAACCCTAAGAGAGCCAGCTTGCCTGGAATACAAAGTATGGCAGAAACAAGAAAGACCTTACCTCAATTAGGTGGAACGAGAGAACCAACTTCCAATCTTCCACATATATACTATGGAGTATGGACGGACTGGGACACACATGGACACCCCCCCCCACACACACACACACACGAGATAAACAAACAAACCAAACCACATGAATACCAAATAAGCAAAATTTAAAACTACCTGTGCAAGATACCGGCAACTATAGGTGCAAGAGAGAAGACCTAAGAGACTTTAGTAAAATTGATTGTCTTAACTAATGACTTCTTTAGGCCTTTAAATACTTAAGTCTTTGCTTTCAATCCTTGATTTTGAATCTGGTATAAACTGATAGGTAATTTTTCTTTGAAAGTAAATGAAATGTGGATGTCTTTTGTTCTTTGGGGGAAGAGACATAAATTAAAGCTGTTATTTAAAATTGCTCTTTGCTATGCTCTTTAGGTTGATAATGGCGAGAGAGAAAATAGTGAGAAAGCAAATCCCAATCCTGCATTCTCCTCTAGTACTCGGGTGTCCTGCCCACTGTGCGACCAAGACTTTCCTCCCACAAAGATTGAACAACATGCCATGTACTGCAATGGTCTGATGGAGCAGGAAACAGGTAAAAAACTCACCAGGATGGCCTAGCTTTTTGTTGTTTTTTTGAGATAGGGTTTCACCATGTAACCTTGGCTAGCCTGGAACTCATTATGTAGACCAGGCTGGTCTTAAACTCAGAAACCCTTCTGCCTCTGCCTCTGCCTCTGCCTCTGCCTCTGCCTCTGCCTCTGCCTCTGCCTCCTGATGCTAGGGTTAAAGGCATCCACCAGGGAGGAGGGGCTTAGACCAGCCTTTGCTGAATGTACTAGGCTCTGCTGACTCCCCATGGGAGACCTTGCCTTGGAGGAGGTGGGAAGGGGAGGTGGGTTGTGGGGGAAGGCTGGGGGATGGGAGGAGGGAGGAGAGGGGGATCTGTGGTTGGTATGTAAAATGAATAGAAAATTTAATAAAATTAAAAAAAGGAAAAAGAGGCGTACACCACCATACTCAGCTGACAGTGTAACTCTTAATTTTTTTTGCATGGTGCTTTTGTAATCCTGTATAATACAGTGTAGGAGAAATAGCTCTAATTTCAAAGTTGCCATTGTTTCTATATAATTAGTTTCTAGTACATTTGTGTTCCTTGTCCTTAGTAGGCATATTATGTTGTACTAAGTTCCTCAGGAAAAGGTAAAGGGAAAAAAAGCCTTCCCTCTTAATGTTCCATTTGTTTTTTTACTGTGAATAGCTGAAAAGCTAATATCTGAAAAGTAAGTAGACCTTGCATTTCAGTTTATATATTTAAATATTGAGACTCCTGAGGAACTTAGGAAACTTAAGTTCTAGCATGGTCCATTTTTTATTTAAAAGAAATGTCTTATGGTTTATTTCGATAGACATTACACTTAGAGACAGCTGTTAAAACTATTACTAATTTATATTTCTGTCCTGTATATCTTTGCTGGGTTACGCTGAAACTATTTGTTACCTTTCTAAGAGTATACCAAAGCCATAGTTTTGATATAGCAGAGTTTTGATATAGTGTCAGATGTTGACCAAGAAAATATTCTTGTTAATCATATCCTTTGATTTACCATCTGGATTCTGCCTTTCTGTCCATGATTTTAACCTTTAAGTAAATTAATGTTAGTATAGCTAGCTCTCTGTGACCCAACATACAAATGAAATGTAAGTCTTTTTTTTTTTTTTTTTTTTGGTTTTTTGAGACAGGGTTTCTCTGTGTAGCTTTGCGCCTTTCCTGGATCTCGCTCTGAAGACTAGGCTGGCCTTGAACTCACAAAGATCCACCTGCTTCTGCCTCACGGGTGCTGGATTTCTCTGCTTACCACCCATGTCATATCTGTCAGAGATCTCAAGCAGGTGAAATGGCTCAGTGGGTAAGGTCATCTGCCACCAAACCTGATGACCAATTCTGACCCTGGATCCCACATGGGTAGAGGCTAGAAGAGGGCATTGAGTGTCCTTCTCTAGTGCTCTCCACCTGTTCCTTTGGGGCAGGGTGTATCTCTAAACAAGGGGCTCATGTTTTCCCAGTTAGACTAGACTTCAACAAGCTCCACTGATCCTCCTGTCTTTGCTCTGCTCAGAGGTAGAGTTACAGGCATGTGTGGGATACCCAATTTATTCCATGGGTAGTAGGATCTAAATTCTTCCTTCATGATTGTTCAGCAAATACTTTTAAAAATCACCAAGCCCTCTCCAGTCCCTGGAACATGCTTTTAAAAAATCGGTGGTAAGCCTTTATGTGGGTTACTAGAGAAGTTTTAAAACAAGGTTTCTGCTACCAAGAGGTTTGTGGTATTATTGGGAAAATAATTTTTTTTTAAATATTTTTATTTATTAAAATTTTTTTCATTTTACATACTAACCCCAGTTCCCCCTCCCTTCCCTTCTCCCACCTCCTCACCTCCCTCCCACTCGACCCCCATCCACTCCTCAGAGTGGGTAAGGCCTCCCATGGTAGTCAACAAAGTCTGGCATACCAAGTTGAAGGAGAGCCTATCCCCTCCCCATATCAAGGCTGAGCAAGGTATCCCACCACAGGGAATGGGCTCCAATAAGCCAGTACATGCACCTGGGATAAGTCCTGGCCCTGCTGCCAGGGACCCCTCAAACAGACCAAACCACACAACTGTCACCCACATTCAGCGGGTCTAGTTCGGTCCCATGCAGGTTCCTGGGCTGTCAGTCCAGAGTCAGTGAGCTCCAACTAGTACTGGTCAGCTGTCTCTGTGGGTTTCCCCATCATGATCTTGACCCCCCCTTCCTCCTCTTCCTCCTCTTCTTCTTTTGAATGCCGAATGCCATTTATTGAAGGAGGGAGGTTTTAAATACAGGCTTACAGCACAATGGGAGAACCCCGGTGGGCAGAAGTTTGCTTCTGATTTTTTTTTTTTTTTGAGCTGAGGATCGAACCCCAAGCCTTGCGCTTGCTAGGCCAGCGCTCTACCACTGTGCTAAATCCCCAACCCCGCTTCTGATGTTTTACAATATTGCATCTTAGCTGCTAATGCCCAATATGCTGGATATATAGACAAGAAGCTTCCCTTAAGCATTCAGGAGGGTGGAATCTCGAAGGGAATTAGCTTAGGGATGATATCATGGTCAAGGTCAGCAAGCAAGGCAACAGTTACCCAAAACGGGGGCCAGGGCCCTACAGGTCCCCTCCTATTACTAAAAAATGAGCTTCTGACTTAGGTTGCATGGGACGTCAGCAGGTCACCTTACCTGTCATAGAGACAACTGTCCAGGCCACACAGGTATTCTGTCTTAGGTTGGTGAGTGCCCCCCAGGCTGGGAAAATAAATTTTTACTTAGGAAAATAATTACAGTTGTTTAGAGTGAATGGTTTATGCCCAAGTGAATATCCCTGCAAATGAATACATTGGGGGAGAAAAGGGCAGTGAATTGGGATCATCTCCTAGATAGGCTGGGGTTTAGTCTGGACTGTGAAAACTGGCATTTTAGACCTTTTAGGAGATTTTGGAACAGGAATCCTCATTGGAACCATCCCATAGTCTGCTTAGCTCTGTGTTTTCTTGGGAACAATTTGGGGATTTTGGTAGGCTGGGGAAGTGAGGATTTATGTGAAACACTTACTACTGTGTGTGGCCTTTACTTGAGTCTCAGTAAATCTGATGTCTTAGTTTCTGTCAGCTTGCTTGTGCCCATGTCTTCCTTATTAGAGACAGAAATTAGTGATTGTTTCTTGTTTCTCTCAACATAATTTCTAAATCTTGGATAGCAGGCTTCTCTACCATGCTGCACTTTTTTTTTTTTTTTCCTGAGGATCGAACCCAGGGCCTTGTGCTTGCTAGGCAAGCGCTCTACCACTGAGCTAAATCCCCAACCCCAGAGGCTTCACGTACTGTAGTGTGAAAGTTTCCTGTCTTGAGAACAGGAAGAAACCACATAATAGAACCTGGAGACCATTTGCCTAATCCCTGGGGAGTAGAATAAGAGAGTTCTTACCTCTCAAGGAGTTAAGAACCAAGATTTCTCCCTCCTTTCTGTTTCTCTCTGAAGCTGATCCTAGACATGCTTGGTTTGGCTGCAACAGGAATAGTAATTAGCATCATTTACATGGAATGTCTACCATTTATGCCTAGTTACCGTGCAGCACAATAACAATTATGCATGTCATTAAAGATGTGTCTGATTAACTTTGCTGTAAGTTTTATTTGATTACAATACTACACTGTGGTTAAGCTGGCTTGTGTGCTCAGTTTATTTTAGTGACAAAGATATCTGATCAGAACTATAAAAAAATAGAATGTTCTTTAAAAGGATTATTTGCAGGAGATAAGATTCACTATATTGATCCAGACTAGAACAAAAGCAAGCTGCCTTTGTATTTATTTTCTGGAAAATACATTGGAGATCATTTTTATGTAAACACTTAGGAAAAATAAAGCTCCCTACTTACTTATTCAACAAGTATGTATTAATACCAACTGTATATCACACACATTGAATTAATATAAAAAGTCACTATTCTCATGGCATGTACATTCTAGTGATAGAAGATAAACCAGAAAAAAGTAAGGAAGCAACATGTCAAGTGGTGATAAATTTTAAATTTTATTTTGTGTGGATGTGCATGTGCACATGTGTGTGCATATGTATGGAGCCATAGGTCAACCTCATTGTTATTCCTTGGGAGCCATCCACTTTGTTTTTTGAGACAAAGTCTCTCACTGGGACCTGGAGCTTGACAGTTCAGTCTAGGCTGGCTAGCCAGTGAGCTCCAGGAATCCTCCTGTCTCCACCTCTCTAGTGCTAGGATTACAAGCATACACCATTATGCTCAACTTTTTCTGTGGGTTCTGGGGACTAAATTCATGTCCTTATGCTTGTGTGGCATTTAACTGCCTAAACTGTCTCCCTAGCCTGGTGATAAATATTTTAGGGGAAAAAAAAGTACAAAGCACAGATGGGAATAGAGAACTAACAATTTAAATACCGATCTAACAATTTAAAATAGTTGTCAGAAAGGTCCCAGTTAGGATAGTAGCATTTGGGGCTGGAGAGGTAGCTCAGCAGTTAAGAACACTTGTTGTTCTTGCAGAGAACCCATGTTTAATTCCCAGCACCCAAATAGCGGTTTATAACCATCTATAACTCCAGTTCTAGGGTATCTAACACTGTCTTCTGACCTTTGAAGTCACATGCGTACATTCAGGCAATAATTCATTCACATAAAATAATAATATAAAAAAGAAGGTGGCATTTGAGTAGAGACCTACAGGAAGTGAGGGAGTTTTAAGGTGAGAAAGTATATTAGAGTTCTCTGGAGTAGCAGAATTATAGAATGAATCTCTCTCTATATATAAAGGGGATTTATTGGGATGACTTACAGGTTGAAGTCCAGCTAATCCAACAATGGCTGGCTGTGAACGGAAAGTCCAAGATCCAGTACTTATTCCACAAAACTGGATGACTAAGCTGGTCTTCAGTATATGTTGGAATCCCAAAGAAGTAGGCTCTAATGCTAGTGAAGAAATGGATGTACTAGCAAGGCAAGGACAAGCCAGCTTGCAAACAGCAAAAGCTTCCTTCTTCTATGTTCTATATAGGCTTCCAGAAGAATGTATGACCCACGTTAAAGGTGTATCTTCTCACCTCAGATCCAGATCAAAGGTCACTTCAAACCAAGCCAGAAACAAACAAACAAACAAACAAACAAACAAAAAACCCAAACTCTTACAGGTGTGCCCTCCATTTCTGGATTGTTGTTCATTCCAGATGTATTCAAGTTGACAACTGATAGTAGCTATCACAGGAAGAGAATATGTTACTGTGCTAGCTAGTTTTGTGTCAGCTTGACAAAAGCTAGAGTTATTTGAGAAGAGGGAACCTCATTTGAGAAAATGTCAATACCAGACTGGCCTGTGGGCAAGTTTGTGGTACATTTTCTTAATTGATAATTGATGAGGAATAACTGGGGGGCAGGTGGATAGATTCCAGAGCTCTTAGCCATGAAAAGGACTTCAACTTTTCCTCCTGCAAGTATCATTGGAAAGGCTTGAGCAAAGAATGAATGTTTAAGCAGAGGATGGCAATTTTTTTTTTTTTTGAGACAGGGTTTCTCTGTGTAGCTTTGCACCTTTTTCCTGGAACTCTCTTGTGTAGCCCAGGCTGGCCTCAAACTCACAGAGATCCGCCTGGCTCTGCACACCTCCCCCCCAACCCCCACTCCTGGGCCTGTGTTTCTAGTAAGTAGATAAGCTAGAGTTTATAAGTAAGAGGAATATGGACATCAAGGCCTAAGAGTCAAAGTTGTAAGGATAAGTTAAATTAGGAGTAATGGTGCACACCTTTAATCCCAGCACTCTAGAGGCAAAGGCAGGTAGATCTTTGAGTTTAAGAACAGCCTGGGGCTGTGGTGGCATACACCTTTAATCCCAGTACTTGGGAGGCAGGCAGATCTCTGTGAGTTTGAGGCCAGCCTGGGCTACAGAGTGAGTTTCAGGAAAGGCACAAAGCTATACAGAGAAATCCTGTCTCGAAAAATTAAAAAACAAAAAACAAAAAAAACTATTACATCTGTCTTTACATGAGTTCTGAGGATCCAAACATATATTCTAACACTTACATGGCAAACATTGCCGGGCGGTGGTGGCACACACCTGTAATCCCAGCACTCGGGAGGCAGAGACAGGAGGATCTCTGTAAGTTCGAGGCCAGCCCAGTCTACAAAGCGAGTTCCAGGACAGCTTCCAAAGCTACAGAGAAACCCTGTCTCCAAACAAACAAACAAACAAAAAAAGGACAGCCTGGTTTATGTAGAGTTCCAGGATAACCAGAGCTGCATGGAGAGACCTTGTCTCATAAAACGAACAAAAAAGAGTAAGTAAGAAGTACATAATAGTAAGGTTTAGGAAGCTATAGGCACTAACAATATTTACTTGTTGCTTAGGTAGAGGGTTATAGCATAGAGTCATGATACTGCTTAGAGTTATTTTCTTTTCAGGGCTATCTCCAGAAAAACAATGGTGAGTAGATGGGGGTAGATTGAATGAGGTGGGGATCTGTTCTATGATATGCCTTGGGGATAGTAAAGGACTGAGGCTTAGAAGAGGCTTGACTTGGGTAATATCAGCATAAATCAGTAAGGCCTCAGCATCTCTAAGTAAGATTCATTTCTCAAGCTAGACAAAGTTGGACCTTTTATGTCTTAGATACCTGTTAGTTACTGATCTGAATATAATTTGTAAAGCTCTCCAATCTTTTTTCTTGTAATAGTGTGGTGTTTGTAGTACTCAGGGTGATTAGGTTACTTATATTGCTATTACCTATTCTAAAGTATTAACAGGGCTGGAGAGATGGCTCAGAGTTTAAGAGCACTGGCTGCTCTTCCAGAGGTCCCAGCACCCACATGGTGGCTCACAACCATCTGTAATGGGATCTGATGCCCTCTTCTGGCCTGCAGTCATATGTGCTGTATACATAATAAATAAATAAATCTTTTAAGTATTAACAGTTGTGAAATGGTATAAGTTTAATAGGAAAAACTGTGGATTTAGGAGACAGGGTGATGTGGGGAGATGCACAGATCATTCATAGGTTCTGGTCTCACGGAAATCATGGTTTAGTTGGATAGGTAAGAAGTGCACATGAATAACTATAATGCAGTGTTAAACCTACTCACAGAGCCACTGCAAAGAAGATCCTGTGTTTCAGAGAAAAATGTGATTGAAGACTTAAAAGGGCACTAATATAAGATAACATCTAACACTTAATACAAACACATATAACATGTACAGAAAAGAGCAGCAATTAAATAGGATGATAGTGTGTGCATTGTGGAAGGCAATAGGAGAATGACACATGTAACTTGAGCTCATGGCCTCAGAATGGGAGAAGGTCTTTTTCAGCTTTGAAATTTGTATGTTTATTTCTGTTAGCTATATTGTACTTTCTAGGTGCAAGTGTTAAGATACATTTTAGTCAAGTGTGTAGGCTGAGGCAGGAAGACTGCAAGTTTGAAGCCTTGAACCTATGGCAGTCTTCCTGCCTCATCTTTCTGAGTGCTAGGATTATAGGCTTGTACCTAGTTTAAAGTTGGTGTTTGATGTGGTATGTGGAATGATTGTCTTGCCAGGTGTGCTAGTGTACACCTGTAATACTAGTACTTGGGAGGTGGAAGCAAGAGGATCAAGAGTTCATCCTTGACAACAGAGAGAGATTGAAGCTGGGCTACATGAGAGCCTACTTAGAAAATACGTAGTTGTCTGACTACCGCATGTCCACTTAGGATCTCAAGCATCTTTGTTCTTCTCATCTTGTTTTTAACGCTGACTTTTGTTATAGTTATTTCTACTCATTGTGTTTGGATGTTAAAGAGCCAGTGTTGTGTGACTTTTCTTGGAGAGATGTAAACAAACATCTTTTTACCCCAGATAGGATGCCAACAACAGACCAAAGAAATGATCCCACTCAAGTCTAGTTTGGTGAGCCAGTGAGTTTTGAGAGTTACTTAAATAGAAGCATGAGTGACTCTCAGGCAGTTGTATCATGGAATATTCCACACAAAAATGAATGACTACTCACAGAACCCTCATCCCTAGAGCTCCCCACTCAACTTGTTGGCAGTTTCACCTTGTTTACAGTTTATCTAACCTGGGAGAGTCTTATAGTCCTGGACAGTTTTGAGCATCCTGTGCCTCTCAGCTTCATGAGCTTCCCTCCTCCCTCCAAGTGAGAATAGCAGCACAGCATCCAGGTCTCAAGATTTCTTTTAGCAATTTTCTTCTGCCAGATGTGCTTATTCCCCTCCTTGAAAAATAAAATATCCCTTTTAACACCCTTTTAACAGTTAATACTCAGAAGTATTGTGTACAGAAGGAACATCAGCAGGTAAAACTGTTTTACTTTAGGATCTAGTCACACTTTTCATGCTGTTGAGTGAATTGTGACCCTAATTAGTCTTATCAGTTAAAACCAGGAGTCAGCTGTCAGGATAATAACCTGAAAAACCAGAGAAACAGAGCAGCAGCCACTACAGAAACTTCTTACCTCTATGAATCCTCTACCGAAGATCCTGTCTCTACCCGCCTTATATTCCTGTTTCTACCTCCAGAATGCTGGGATTACAGGCTTCTATGGTTGACTAGTAGCTGCCTCCACCCTCTGATCTCTAGGCAAGCTTTATTTGTCAGAACACAAAGTATCATACAACAGTTGAGGCTGTATAAATATCCTATTCCAAAATATTGTTCACTCATGGTTTAAAAATTCTTTATGTTACATTTATTTACTATGGAGAGAAAGGGCCACTAACTACCAAAGTGTAAGTGTGGAGGTGAGATAGCTTATGGAGTGGGTTCCTTTTTCCCAATGTGAGGAGTGCAGAGGATTTAGTACCCATTGATAATGTTACTTAAATTGTTTATCACTGTGGTAATGGTGGGTTTGTAATCCTGCCACTTCTACATTGATTAGCTGACATTCTTCTATAAAGAAGACTTTTTCCTCCCTCTTTACTATTTCTTTTTAATATAGTATAGGCTTATGGATTTTTTTCTTGACTTAATGGGTTTGTTTTTTTTTTTTTTTTTTTTTTGGTTTTTTTGTTTTGTTTTTTTGTTTTTTCAAGACAGGGTTTCTCTGTGTAGCTTTGTGCCTTTCCTGGATCTTGCTCTGTAGACCAGGCTGGCCTCGAACTCACAAATCCGCCTGCCTCTGCCTCCCAAGTGCTGGGATTAAAAACATGCGCCACCAATGCCCGGCTAATATTTCATTTTTAAAATTAGTATATCTTTACTATAGAATATTTGAGGAAACAGAAAAAAATCCTATCTGTGATCCAGTTTAATGTGTGCCTTTTTCTTTTTCTTCTTTCTTTGTTTTGTTATTGGGTTTTTTTTTTGTTGTTGTTTTATTTTGTTTTGTTTTGTTTTTGAGACAGGGTTTCTCTGTATAACAGCTGTAGTTGTCCTTCAGTTTGCTTTGTAGACCAGCCTGGCCTCAAACTCACAGAGGTATACCTGCCTCTGCCTCTCGAGTGCTGGGTGATAATGAATTCTTATAAACACATCTCCCGACTTCAGTAATTATCAATGTAAAATCAATCTATTTTTATGTTTACTCTGGTCTCACCCCCTTCTCCACTAAAGCGTTTTGAGGCAGTTTTCCAGCATATTTTTTCAACTACAAATATTTTCGGTGTTCATGTTTAAAAGATAAAGAGTACTTATAAAAATACAGCCTCAGACACAGTGTGGAAGTGCCCACTTCTAATCCAGCATTTGAGATGCAGAAGTGGGCAGAAATTCAGCATGGTCTAGATAGAGAGTTCCAGGCCAGCCAGGGTAACATAATAAAAGCTTATCTCAAAACAAAACAAAACAAACAAACAAAAAGCAGCCACATTTGTATTTTGCTGTTATAATACCAACATCATTGTTATTATTGTCATACCAGTTATCCAGGACCCAAACAGAGGTCATACATTAGATTTGGTTGATACCTCTTTTAAGTATTTTTTGAAGTCTCATTACCCCCCCCACACACACACATTGTACTTCATTTGTTAAGTAAAGAATTTCCTCCCTGGAATCAGAAGTTCAAGGTCAGTCTCATATACTGTGTGCTTGAGACCAGCCTGGGATACATAAGACCCAAAACAAAACAAGAAAAACAAAAACCACAATTTTTTTCATACTGTATTTTGCTGATTGCACTTTAGCATGTTTCTCTATTCTAGAGTATAATTTCTGGAAACTGCTGATTGGATTTGAGGCTTGGTCAGATTCACCTCAGGTGTTTTTGTCTTCCTTCAAGTGTGTTTCATTGTAAATCTCATATCAAATTAAGATAGGCACACACTGTCTGGTTGTCTTTCTCTGACTTTAAGATTAACTAGTGCTGGGTGATGGCGGCACACGCCTTTAATCCCGGCACTGAGGCTAACCTGGTCTGCAGAGGGAGTTTCAGGACAGCCAGGGCTACACAGAGGTGGGGGGTTGGGGTTAATCAGTAAAATCAATCTCTTAGAAAGCTCCACTCCAGCTGTATTCATTGTCCTTTAGTATGGACTCTGTGTTGCTGTGAAATGCATTCTTTATGCAGTGATTGTGTGTTGCTCTGATTGGTTGATAAGTAAAATGCTGATTGGCCAGTAGCCAGACAGGAAGTATAGGCGGGACAGGCAGACTAAAGGAATGCTGGGAAGAGGAAGAGCAGAGTCAGGAGTCACCAGCCAGACACAGAGGAAGCTAGATGACAAGGCAGAACTGAGAAAAGGTACCAAGCCATGTGGCTAAACATAAATAAGAATTATGGGTTGATTTAAGTATAAGATCTAGTCAGTAATAAGCCTGAGCTAATTGCCAAGCAGTTATAATTAATATAAGCCATTGTGTGTTTACTTGGAGGACGCAAGTGGGAGAAATTTGTCCCAACCACCAGACGGCTGGGACACCCGAGAAACTTCCAACTACATTGTGTACTTTATTAAGGTACTTTAAATGTACGTAATTTTTTAAATTATGGAAGTGGCATATATTCTTTGACAATATAAAATGGAATAATGGGGAAAAAATTCCCAAACCCCACCTCACTGCTCCAATATATGTTTAATATTTTGGCATATTTTCTTGTTATTTCTTTTGTATTCTTGCATGATTTAATCCTGTTTTTGAGCAATGGCTTGTTTAGGTTTCATTGTTATAAATAATGCTTTGAGAAAACATCTTGGTCCATACAATCTGATCTAAGTTGAGATTGTCTTAGAGTAGATTCCTAAGCTATAATTCACCCATCAGAATATATATATATATAAAATTTTAAAATTCTGGCCAGGAATGGTGATCTTATCTTAGCATGTAACCTCAGCTACTCAAGTTCAAGGCCTGCCTGGTCTACAGAGTTAAGTTCAAGGTCAGCCTTCCTGGACAACTTAGAGCTTGTCTGGAAATTAAAAGGAAAAATGGTCTGGGAGTACAGTTTAGTGGAGGAGCACTTACCTACCATGCATAAAACTTTGAGTTCAATTTCCACTATTGCAAAAACAAATAAGTTATTTTAAAGTTTTACTTTTAGCATGTGGTGGTTTAAATAGGTATGGCCCCCATAGACTTATTTTAAGCCTCAGTCATCCTAGAATTCCTCCTGCTAGGTAGCCTCTCTGGATCTGTGGGTTGCAGTCTGATTGTCCTTTGCTTTATATCTAGTATCCACTTATGAGCGAGTGTATACCATGTTTGTCCTTCTGAGTCTGGGTTACCTCACTCAGGATAATATTTTCTAGTTCCATCCATTTGCCTGCAAATTTCATGATGTCATTGTTTTTCCCTGCTGAGTAGTACTCCATTGTGTATATGTACCACATTTTCTTATTCCACTCTTCAGTTGATGGGCATCTAGGTTGTTTCCAGGTTCTGGCTATTACAAATAATGCTGCTATGAACATAGTTGAGCATGTATCTTTGTGGTATGATTGAGCATTCCTGGGTCTTGAGGTAGATTGATTTCCAATTTTCTGAAAAACCGCCATACTGATTTCCACAGGGGTTGTACATATTTGCACTACCACCAACAGTGTAGGAGAGTGTTCCCCTTGCTCCACATCCTCCCCAACATAGGCTGTCATTAGTGTTTTTTATCATAGCCATTCTGACAAGCTATCCTGGGCTTTTTGTTTTTCTATATGAAGTTGAGTATTGTTCTTTCCAAGTCTGTGAAGAATTGTGTTGGGATTTTGATGGGGATTGCATTGAATCTGTAGATTGCTTTTGGTAAGATTGCTTTTGGTAAGACTGACATTTTTACTATGTTAATCCTACCTATCCATGAGCATGGGAGATCTTTCCATTTTCTGATATCTTCTTCAATTTCTTTCTTAGAGACTTAAAGCTCTTATCATATAGGTCCTTCACTTGTTTAGTTAGTGTTACCCCAAGGTATTTTATATTATTTGTGGCTATTGTAAAGGGTGATGTTTCTCTGATTTCTTTCTCAGCCCTTTTATCATTTGTGTACAGGAGGGCTAGTGACTTTTTTGAGTTGATCTTGTATCCTGCCACTTTACTGAAGGAGTTTATCATCTGTAGGAGTTCCCTGGTAGAATTTTTGGGGTCACTTGTGTATACTACCATATCATCTGCAAATAGTGAAAGTTTGACTTCTTCCTTTCCAATTTGTATCCCCTTGATCTCCTTTTGTTGTCTTATTGTTCTAGCTAGAACTTCAAGTGCTATATTGAATAAATATGGGGAGAGTGGACAGCCTTGCCTTGTTCCTGATTTTAGTGGAATCACTTTGAGTTTCTCTCTATTTAATTTGATGGTGGCTGTTGGCTTGCTGTAAATTGCCTTTATTATGTTTAGGTATGTTCCTTGTATTCCTGATCTCTCTGAGACCTTTATCATGAAGGGGTGTTGGATTTTGTAAAAGGCTTTTCCAGCATCTAATGAGACGATCATGTGGGGTTTTTTTCCTTTCAGTTTGTTTATATGGTGTATTACATTGATAGATTTTCGTATGTTGAACCATCCTTGCATCCCTGGGTTGAAACTTACTTGGTCATGGTGGATAATTTTTTTGATGTGTTCTTGGATTTGGTTTGCCAATATTTTGTTGAGTATTTTTGCATCAATGTTCATGAGGGAGATTGGTCTATAATTCTTTCTTTGTTGCATCTTTGTGTGGTTTGGGTATCAGGGTAACTATAGCTTCATAAATGTTCCTTCTGTTTCTGTTGTGTGGAACAATTTGAAGAGTGTTGGAATTAGCTCTTCTTTGAAAATCTAGTAGAAATTCTGCACTGAAACCATCTGGTCCTGGGCTTTTTTTGGTTGGGAGACTTTTGATGACTGTTTCTATTTCCTTAGGGGTTATTGATCTATTTAAATAGTTTATCTGGTCTTGATTTAACTTTGGTATGTGGTATCTATCCAGAAAATTGTTCATTTCTTTCAGATTTTCTAATTTTGTAGAATACAGGTTTTTGAAGTATGACCTGATGATTCTCTGGATTTCCTCGTTGTCTGTTGTTATGTCTCCCATTTCATTTCTGATTTTGTTAATTTGGATGCTCTCTCTTTGCCTTTTGGTTAATTTGGCTAGGGGTTTATCTATCTTGATTTTTTTTTTTTTTTTTAAAGAACCAACTCTTTGTTTCATTGATTCTTTGTATTGTTTTCTTTGTTTCTATTTCATTGATTTCAGCCCTCAATTTGATTATTTCCTGGTGTCTATTCCTCCTGGGTGAATTTGTTTCTTTTTGTTCTAGAGCTTTTCAGGTGTGCTGTTAAGTCATTGGTATGAGATTTCTCCAACTTCTTTATGTGTAGTGCTATGAATTTTCCTCTTAGCACTGCTTTCATAGTGTCCAATAAGTTTGGATATGTTGTACTTTCATTTTCATTGAATTCTAGGAAATCTTTAATTTCTTTATTTCTTCCTTGACCCATTAGGGATTCATTGGGCATTATTCAGTTTCCATGAGACTGTAGGCTTTCTATAGTTTTTATTGTTGTTGAAATCTAACTTTAAGGCATGGTGGTCTGATAAGATACAGGAGGTTATTCCAACGTTTTTGTATCTTTTGAGATTTGCTTTGTAACCAAGCATGTGGTCAATTTTGGAGAAGGTTCCATGGGGTGCTAAGAAGAAGGTATAGTCTTTTGTGTTAGGGTGGAATATTGTGTAGATATCTATTAAGTCCATTTGAGTTACAAAATCTGTTAGGTCCTTTATTTTTCTGTTAAGTTTCAGTCTGGTAGATCTGTTCTTTGGTAAGAGTGGTGTGTTGAAATCTCCCACTACTAGTGTGTGGGGTTTGATGTGTGATTTAAGTTTTAGTAATGTTTCCTTTATAAATGTGTGTGCCTTTTTATTGGGGGCATAAATGTTCAGAATTGAGACTTCATCTTGGTGGGTTTTCCCTGTGATAAATATGTAATGTCCTTCCCGATCTCTTTCAATTGATTTTAGTTTGAAGTTTATTTTATTAGATATTAGGATAGCTACACCAGCTTGCTTCTTAAGTCCATTTGATTGGAAAGCCTTTTCCTAGCCTTTTACTCTGAGGTAGTGTCTATCTTTGAAGTTGAGATGTGTTTCTTGTATGCAGCAGAAGGATGGATCCTGTTTTCGCATCCATTCTGTTAGCCTGTGTCTTTTTATAGGTGAGTTGAGACCATTGATATTGATGGATATTAATAACCAGTGATTATTAATTCCTGTTATTTTTTGATGGTAGTGTTGTGTTTCCCTTCTTTGGTATTTGTTGGTGTTGGATTATCTATTGCCTGAGTTTTTTCATGGGTGTGTTTAATTTCCTTAGGTTGGATTTTTCCTTCTATTGCTTTCTGTAGGGCTGGATTTGTGGATAGGTATTGTTTAAATCTGGTTTTGTCATGGAATATTTTGTTTACTCCATCTATGGTAATTGAGAGTTTTCCTGGGTATAGTAGTCTGGGTTGGCATCTGTGATAGTGTCTACGTAACATTTGTGCAGCACCTTCTAGCTTTCATAGTCTCTATTGAGAAGTCTGGTGTTATACTGATGGGTCTGCCTTTATATGTTACTTGGCCTTTTCCTTTGTGGCTCTTAATATTTTTTCTTTATTCTGTATATTTAGTGTTCTTATTATTATGTGGTGAGGGGACTTTTTTTTTTTCTTTCTTTTCTTTTTGGGATCCAGCCTACTTGGTGTTCTGTAAGCTTCTTGTATCTTCATAGGTATTTCTTTCTTTAGGTTAGGAAAGTTTTCTTCTATGATTTTGTTGAACGTATTTTTCTGTGCCTTTGAGTTGATATTCTCCTTCTATCCCTATTATTCTTTATTTTTATTATTAAATGTTTATTTATTAAAATTTTTTTCCATATTACATACCAACCCCAGTTCCCCCTCCCTCCCTTTCTCCTGCCTCCTCACCTCCCTCCAACTCTGCCCTATTATTCTTAGGCTTGGTCTTTTCATGGTGTCCCAAATTTCTTGGATGTTTTGTGTTACGACTTTTTTGTCTTTAGTGTTTTCCTTGACTGACGAATCTATTTTCTCTATTGTGTCTTCAACGTCAGAGATTGTCTGTTCCATCTCTTGCATTTGGTTGGTTATGCTTGCATCTGTAGTTCCTGTTCATTTAGTCAGATTTTCTATTTCCAGCATTCCCTCAGTTTATGTCTTCTTTACTGTCTCGATTTTAATTTTCAAATCTTGAACAGTTTCCTTAATCTGTTTAATTACTTTTTCTTGGCTTTCTTTGATTTCTTCCAATTTTTTTTTTTTTTTCCATTTCTTGGTTGGCATCTGTGGTCTCTTAATGTCTGCATAACATTTGTCCAGGTCCTTCTAGCTTTCATAGTCTCTATTGAGAAGTCTGGTGTTATTCTGATGGGTCTGCCTTTATATGTTACTTGGTCCTTTTCCTTTGCAGCTCTTAATATTTTTTCTTTGTTCTGTATGTTTAGTGTTTTGATTATTATGTGGTGAGGGGATTTATTTATTTATTTTTTGGATCCAGCTTATTTGGTGTTCTGTAAGCTTCTTGTATCTTCATAGGTGTTTCTTTCTTTAGGTTAGGAAAGTTTTCTTCTATGATTTTGTTGAATATATTTTCTGTGCCTTTGACTTGGTATTCTTCTCCTTCTTCTTTCCCCATTATTTTTAGGCTTGGTCTTTTCATGGTGTCCCAAATTTCTTGAATGTTTTGTGTTATGACTTTTTTGTCCTTAGTGTTTTCTTTGACTGATCCATCTATTTTCTCTATTGTGTCTTCATTGTCTGAGATTCTCTGTTCCATCTCTTGCATTGGTTGGTTATACTTGTTTCTGTAGTTCCTGTTCGTTGAGTCAGGATTTCTATTTCCAGCATGCTCTCAGCTTGTGTTTTCTTTATTGTCTCAATTTCATTTTTCAGATCTTGGATTGTTTCCTTCATCTGTTTAATTACTTTTTCTTGGCTTTCTTTGATTTCTTCCAATTTTTTGTTTGTTTTTTCTTCCATTTCTTTAAGGGAATTTTTAATTTCCTCTCTAAGGGCGTTTTTAATTTCCTCTTTAATGGAGTTTTTCATTTCCTCTTTAAGGGAATTATTTATTTCCTGTTTAAGGGAATTTTTTATTTCCTCTTTAAGAGAGCTTTTCATTTCCTCTTTAAGGGCCTCTATCATCTTCTTAAAGTCATTTTAGGATTGATTTCTTCTGTTTCTTCTGCCTTGGTATGTTCACATCTTGCAGGTGTATAATCGGTAGGTTCTGATGTTGTCATATAGGTCTTCATGTTGTTGCCTGTGTTTTTTGCACTGGCATCTACTCATCTCTTCCTCTGTTCGGTGCAGGTGGTGTCTGTGTCTGAAGGTGCCTCTCTTGTTCTCATTGTTAGTCTTGGTTCACTAGGATTTCTTTGTTCAATTGGTGCTGTTGGGCTCTGTTTCTTTGGGAGCAGCTTAGTCAAATCAGTATTAGTGGGTTCTGACTCTGGGAGCAGTTGTTTCCAGTTGGTGTAAGGTGTGCTTATGGTTTCAGTGGTTGTTAGATTCATAGGGGTTAGGTTTTTTTGTTTGTTTGTTTGTTTCGTTTTTTGTTTTTGTTTTTGTTTTTTTGGGTTGGGGGGGAGTACTGGAACTCCAATGGGTAGGGCCTAGGAGTTAGAGACCTGATCTGCCCATCTGGAGATGGGGGCTTACCTGTTCTCAGAAGTGTATACTTACGGTTCTGGTGATCTGGTTTGGTGGCTGGGCCGTGCCTTCTTTTGTGTTCTCAGGTCACGTTTTGCTCATTTGCCAACTCCTCAGCTGTTCGTGTTTCCTCAGACTGCAGACTGTAGGTTTCTGAATCCTCTCCCGGATGGATTTCAGCTGAGTAGGGTAGTCTCAGCAACACCTCCAAGTTGTTGGGTTTCGCAGGATCGGGGCTGGGCCTTAGGTTGGCCTCAGACAGTGTTGAGATCCATTCTGGTCTGGTCCCACAGAGATGGCTCCTTCCCTGGGTGTTGGGATTAAAGGTGTCCCTGTTCCAAGCTCTTGATTAGGAGCTTGTTTTCACTAACTCCTCAGCGGGTGGTAGCTCAGTTTCTGGTTTTTATTACAATTACGTCTCAGCCGCCACCCCGCCGCTCCACCTGCCTGCCTCTCTTCTTCCATTTCTTTAAGGGAATTTTTTTATTTTCTCTTTAAGGGAGTTTTCATTTCCTCGTTAAAGTCATTTTTAGGGTTGATTTCTTCTGATTCTTCTGCCTTGGTATGTTCAGGTCTTGCAGGTGTACATTCACTGGTTCTGATGTTGTCATGTAGGTCTTTAGTTGTTGCCTGTGTTTTTGCACTGGCGTCTACTCATCTCTTCCTCCGCTTGGTACAGGCTGTGTCTGTGTCTGAAGGTGCCTCTTGTTTTAATTAGTAGTCTTGGCCCACTAGGAGTTCTTGGTCGAATCGGTGCTGTTGGGCTCTGTTTCTCTGGGAACAGCTTCATCCAATCAGTGTGGGTTCTGTCTCGGGGGCAGTTGTTCCCAATTGGTGCAAGGTGGGCTTATGGCTCCAGTGGTTGTTGGTATCAAATGGGATGGTTTTATTGGTGTGGGGGCAAGGAAAGAGGCCGCTGTTCAGTCCCTGGGGCTCCCATGGCTGGGGCCTAGGTGCTAGAGACCTGGTCTGCTGGTCCGGAGATGGGGCCTTACCTATTCCCAGTTGGTGTGGGATGGGCTTATGACTCTGGTAATCTAGTTTGGTGGCTGGACGGCTCCTTCTTTTGCGTTCTCCAGTCGCTTTTTGCTCGCTGACCAACTCCTCAGCTGACCTTGTTTTCTCAGACTGCAGGCTGCAGGCTGTAGGCTTCTGAAACCTTTCCCGAATGGATCTCAGCTGAACAGGTTGATCAGAGCAATCTCACCAACACCTCCATGTTGTTGGGCTTTGCAGGATCGGCAGCTGGGCCCCAGGTTAGCCTCAGACAGAATGTTCCGCTCATTTCTAAATTTGAAATTACTACAGCCTGAGCAGGGACCAGGGGGTCTTTCTTTAGCATTGCAGTCCTGGCTTTGGAGTTTATCAGACTTTAAATTATGTTCCAGAGGAATAATTTACAAGCTTGAGATCTCTAAGCTTTTAAAATGTGCTTATTTAAAAAATGGATACATTGATGTCTGGGTTTTTCTTTTTTTGGGGGGGGCGGCAGGCACCTGAGAGAACAAGAGTTTATTAAGTGAAAATCTTCTGGGCTGGAGCGATGGCTCAGAGGTTAAGAGCACCGACTGTTCTTCCAGAGGTCCTGAGTTCAATTCCCAGCAACTACATGGTGGCTCACAACCATCTGTAATGAGATCTGGTGCCCTCTTCTGGCCTGCAGTCATACATGCTGTACATATAATAAATAAATAAATCTTTTAAAAAAGTCTTCTGATGAGAAAAACCACTTTGTGACTGAAGCTCAAGGTGAGAGAAGGCCGCCTTGACACAAACCTCTGGTTAAATTAGTTGCATAATTAATGAGCTTAGAGGCCCCCTGAGTAATTCAGAAGACCTTTATATGTGTTTTACCATGTTCTATATACTTTGGGATTTAATCAATTTAATTTTATATATAAGTAGTATGTGCACATGTTTGAATGGGGTTAGGAGAAGCATGAGCATCCTACCACACACATGGAGATCAGAGAACAGCTAGTGAAAATGGGTTCTCTTTGTCCACAGTGTGGATCCTATGATAGATTCTGGGCCCCCAACTCAGGTACCAGGGTTACTCTGTGTACCCCTGGCTTTCCTGGAACTTGCTCTATAGATCAAACTGCCCTCGAACTCACAGAGATCTGCCTGCCTCTGTTTCCCAAACGCTGGGATTGAAGGTGTGCGCCATCACTCCTGACTGTATTCTGTTGTTTACATGGGTGCTAGGGATCAAACTCAGGTCCTTATGCTTGTGTGGCAAGTACTTAATTGCAACGTAATTGATATTTATCCAATACCTGGTATAGCCCAGATTGTACAAGCTGAAGATTCAAGTAATTCACAGGCTAGGTTATTTCATGAACTTGTAAGTTTTCTAAATTCTCTATGATGTGTTAAGTGTAAGGAAGGCATGTTTTGAAGAGAAATGTTTAGTTTTTGTTATGGCAAAGACTAGAAAACACTTGATTAAATAACCTGCAAGATTATTAAGAAGGACTGTCATTTTATGAGCAGGTATCTTTTGATGTGAAACAAATATTTACATTGCCTGTACTCAACTCATTTATACCCAGTAGAAGTTAGAGGTGGTCCTAGTGCAGTGGGAGAGACCAGTTGTGTTTACTGTTCTAACCTTCCTCACTTTGGAAAATGGAACAGGGGAGAATTCGTAAAGATTGGGCCTTATGTCAGTTGACAGTTACCTGTAGCTATCATTGCTGCATTTCTTAGAGTACCTTATTGGAATTGTTTCATAATCAGACTGAATTTTGGTGGGAAATGTGTATGTTCCCTTCCTGGATTGCTGCAAGTACAGATGTACACAGAAACCTTCCTTGGAGTGAACTAGATTTTTAGATCTCATGCTTTGGCAGACAAGGAATGTCTTATGGCTGGCAGTTTTGATCTCAAGTGTTATTTTCAATATAGAAAGGTTGTGGTTTCCCAGTCAGGGGACTTCTTCCCCACAGAAAAGTTTTAAACTGCTTCGTCTTATGAATGTTATATTTTCTTTTATACCTTGAATCTACTGCCTGCTAACTTTTTTTTTTTAATGGGAAAGTGTTGACTCGGAGACAGAGAGAGGCCAAGAAGAAAAGTGACAGTGGGACGGCTGCCCAGACTGCCCTAGATACCAAGTAAGTAGCGCAGTGTGTTCATCGGACGCTTGCCTAGCACACCTCACTTGGACTGAGGGAAGAGACTAGTCCTGTCACCATGTGTTTCTTTGGTTGTCCGTCCTTCCTTTATTGTTTGAAAGCCTAAATTTCTTTTTCTTATTAATGGTGTATTTCAGTGTACATCTCCCTTCTATTCCTTTTCAGTACATTAAAGATGATCTTGTTTCTGCATTGCTCTTAGGTTTCTGTTTTCTGTGAATTTATATATTGGTGTTTAGTGTTTTGGGGAAGCAGTGAACATTTTGCAATGTGGTATAGAAGTTGAGTTGCAAGAGGTTGAGCAATATAGAAGACTTCCTTGGGATGTGGGTTGTAGCTTGACTAAGAGAGCACATTCTGAGGAAGAGGTCAGGTATAGATGCTGCCTCTTGAAAGCAAAGCCATTTCCAACAGTATGTTAGAATGGTTAGTTATTAGGCAGAAACTTTCATTTCCAGGGAGTTTTCTTTAAAACTTGTTTCCATTAAAGTATAGTTACATAATTTCCCCACTTCTTTTCCATCTTCCAGTCCCTTCCCCCATGCCCCCCTTCTCACTCCCTCTCAAATTCATGTCCTCTTTTCTTCGATTATTATTGTTATGCACGTACACAGACACATACACACATAAATACAACCTGTTGAGTATGTTTAGTGTTGCTTGTATGTATATGATTTCTAGGCTGACCACTGGTATTAGATAACCAGTTAGGGGACTCATCCCTGGGAGAGACTAATTCTCCATCTCTAAGTAGTCATTAGTTGACTGTAGTTCTTCTGAGGTCTCCTCCTTCCACTTTCACATGTCTGTTGGTGGTGTCACTGTTGAGATATCATAGGTATAGCTTTTAAGAAACAGTCTCATAGCAGACTTCTTTCCTCTGGCTCTTTTTTTTTTAAAAAAAAAAAGATTTATTTTATGTATATGAGATCTCTATTTGCATGTATGCCTTTATGTCAGAAGAAGGCATCAAATCTCACTATAGATGGTTTTGAGTCACCATATGGTTGCTGGGACTTGAACTTAGTACCTCTGGAAGAGCAGCCAGTGATCTTAACTGCTTAGTCATCGCTCAAGCCCTCCTCTGACTCTTTTATTTTTTTTAATGATGATAATTTTTTTTTAAATTTTAGATTTATTTATTTATTATGTATATAGAAGAGGGTGCCAGATCTCATTACAGATGGTTGTGAGCCACCATGTGGTTGCTAGGAATTGAACTTGGGACCTCTGGAAGAGCAGATGGTGCTCTTAACTTCTGAGCCATCTCTCCAGCCCCCTCTGACTCTTAAAATCTTTCTGTCCCCTCTTCCATGATGTTCCCTGAGCCTTAGATTGGGGAATTGTGTCGTAGATATATCCTTTAGGGCTGTGCTTCCCACAATCAGTCATTCTCAGTATTTCCTCCCACCCCTTCAAGTACTAGGGATTCAAGTACTAGGACCTTGTATGTGCTAAAAGCAGTCAGTCACCAAACTATGCTCCTTTTCATTTTCTTTTTTTCTTTTTTCAAATAAAGATAAATTATATGTAAGTAAGTCATGTGGCCAAGTCTGCCTGACTTTAAATGTCCAGGTCTTCCTATAGTATTGTTGTCTCTCATAGAGTAGGTTAATCCAAAGGAACTGGGGTTTTAAGACCATAAATTCTAAATCATGACTGAGTTCAACCACACTTTATTAATCAAAATAGGAACCATTATAGTCAGTGCATTTTTGCCAATGAAAAATGTTTGTTTATTTCGGGCTCTTCCTGCTGGCCAGTGCTGGCTTCAGGCATCACAGTTCTCAGTGCTGCATCTCATTAATTTGCTGTCACAAATCACAGACATAATGGCGTTCCTGAATTCAGAAGCTTCATTGTATCAGACCTACAGCAGACTGCCAGATGGTTATCCCTGACCTTGTTTGGGTACAAGTTTGGCTTTGGGAAGTGCTTTGGAACGTCTTGGTCCTGCCCCTGAACTGGTCATCACTAGCTGTCAAGCACAATTCACTTTTTGTTGCATATCATGACCATAATAAGAAATGGTTTGTTGTTCTGTAGAATAAGAGGGATGACAGCTGAAAACAACTTAAATTTTCTTTTCTCTTTTTCGGTTCAGTCATGAGACATCCACTTATCAAACCTTTCCACCTTTCCAATTTGCCTCAAATACTTGAGCAACTTGCATGGTTCACATTGAGCTCTTTGGCAACTTCTTGAGTCAAATAAGAGAATCAGCTTTAGCGAGTGCTTTTCATTGCTCATTGTCAACTTCCTGTGGCCAACCACTAAGCTCCTTCCCTTCCAGGCTCTTGAACCACCAAAACTGTACTCTATCAGTCCCCGGGCCAAAGACCTATTGATGTTGCAAATTGCCTCAGCTGTTTTACCACCTATCTTTAGCCAAATAAGAAAACTGCTCAAATTTTTGTTTCACACCATTTCCATATTATAAAATAAATATAAACAGCAAGTATTATGTCATTACCAAAAACCCATAAAGTAAAAGATGTGCATTAAAATAATGTATATCATAACTACATTTATTTAAGAGTATTTCATTATTAAATGACAAATTTCAACAGTGCAGAAAACAAAATTAATTTTGTACTAATCTAATAGTAAGAATTAATAGTGCTTTTTGCATTAATTGATAAACTTTGAAGATATATCTAACTTTTCTCACACGGTAGAGTTTTACTTACATTCTTCTAAGTTATTGAGTCGTTTGAGGTGTTATTTCTATTATTTTATTGTCCTTTAGAGAAAATCTTCCATAGACCTAGTTTCTTGCCGTAGTTACTGAACAGTAATGGTCATAAAGGAAGTTTAAGATGAATTTATGAATCAGCTGTGAGTTCTGATATTTATTAACTGTAACTACCTTGGGGAGAATAGTTCTTTCCTAATGGGGCTGAAGAATTAATTGAGAAATATGTTGAAAGGTACTGACTACAGAGAAAGTAGTTAAAAGTATTCTTTACCAACTCCCACAGTTCTGTCTTCATTGATACTTCAAGAACACACTTTCTTCCCTTTCTCTGAATGATTTTGTTATAAAAAGATGACAGTAACTATGTTATGTGCAAAAAACTTGTGGCAGAGCCACATGTTTTAATAACTTCCTAGTTGATGTGTCAGGTTATAGAGTCATATAGACAGACTTGATTTACTAACCAAACAAATTCATCAACTATGGTAAAACTCTCATTATTGATTCAGTGCTGTTTGGTGCTCCTTGTTTTTTTTTTTTTGTCGAAATTTTAACTTCTCTTTGAAAAAATTATTACACTCAATTTCAGAAGCGTTTGACAGACTGTTTTATGCCTTAGGAACAATCAGCATTGTTTGAGATAGTTAGAAGAGCTGATTTCATTACCATCCCACTGCTGCAACAGCGGGGTACAGAGAAACAGCCAGGGAAAACTACTAATCACTTAGTCCTTATGATTGGCATAGGGTTAATTTTATTGGTGATCCCACAGAGTGAATCTGCATTGGTTGACAAGTCTCCTTTGCAGACATTTTTGAGATGTAAAAAGACAATTTGAAGCATTCCAAGAGCCCAGAGGCAAAAGCAGATCTTAAAACTACCTTCCCTCTCATCTCCCACCCTCTTCTGATTGCCCAGGAGGGAGAAGTGTTATCTATGTAAGTCCCTGGTCCCACTTGGAGAGTATCAGTGTCATGTAGAGGCCTGTCTCCAGCTTGCAAAGAGTGACAGTGGAGATGGAACCAAAGGGAGTAAGAGAACAAGAGTGTATGCAACTGTGGAGGGCAAACAGCAGCAGCGGCTGAGAAAATCAAAGGTATGTGCTTTAAGAAAAGCTATAGTTCTGTTCTCCCTATCTTTCCTCCCTTCCCTCCCTCTCCTTCCTCCTCTCTTTCCTAGTTATCTTAATACAAGATTTATGCTTGTACAGGTGGGGGTCTGTGTGTGTGTGTGTGTGTGTGTGTGTGTGCATGCATATATGTGCATTTATGTATGGAGGCCAGAGGTCAGATTTGGGTGTTATTCCCCAGGAGTCATCCACCAATTTTGAGACAGGATCTCTCACTAGACCTGGGACTTACAGATTAAGGGTGCTGCCTGAAACCCCTCCACTCAGATCCAAGACTATGGCAGTTTTAATTGCTATGCAATTACAGTACATATAAAGTTTCTACTTTTATAAAAAAAAATAATGGTTTAATTAAGGAAAGCGTAACTTTTAATTTTTATTTATTTATTTTTATTTTATTATTTTTTTTTACCATGCAGGTACCTATGTTTATATCAGATCCCCAACTTATCCTTTGAGACAAGGTCTCTCATTGAACCTGGTGTTCACTGATTAGCTAGACTGTTTAGCCAGTTAGCTCTGGGAATCTGCCTTTATCTACTCCAACCCTCTTGCTAGGGCCATAGCTGCATGGGATCATGCCAGTTTTTAAAATTTGTGTTGGGACCCAAACTCAGGTCCTCATTTTTCACAGCAGTCATTTCTATGACACCCCATTCCCAAATTAGTATATCTTCTGGTTGTATTTTGTAAGAATGTTTGGTTTTAAAAATTGCTATTTGAGTTACTAATGTGGGTTACCTAAAAAATTCATAATGAATTTTGGCTTGGGATTAAGGCAGAAATTTCCAACAATTTCTGAAATGGCCCTGAGCATATACCTGCCAATTTATAGTATGTACTTATGTAAAGCAGTGTTCTTAGCACTGATGATAATAAAATCAAAATATCAGTCCACTTTGAGAAGCATTGAACATGCTCTACATTTTGTAGTGTTAGATATTCAGCAGGATTTAATTCCTTTTTTTTTTTTTTTTTTTTTTTTTTTTTTTTTTTTGGTTTTTCTGAGATAGGGTTTCTCTGTGTAGATTTGGTGCCTATCCTGGAACTTGCTCTATAGACCAGGCTGGCCTGGAACTCACAGAGATCAACCTGCCTCTGTCTCCCAAGTGCTGGGATTAAAGGTGTACGCCACCACCACTGGGCCAGGATTTAACTCTTACGTAAAAATACACAAGTGTGGGCTGGAGGTTTGACTTAGAGGTAGAATAACTGTGCCTAGCATGAATGAAGCTCTGTACCCTGTAATACTGACCATGATGACAAATGCACACTTATAATTCTAGCACTGGGAGACAGAAACAAGAGGGTCAGAAGTTCAAAGTTGCCGGGAGGTGGTGGCACACGCCTGTAATCCCAGCACTTGGGAGGCAGAGCCAGGCAGATCTCTGTGAGTTTGAGGCCAGCCTGGTCTACAGAGCAAGATCCAGGACAGGTGCCAAAACTACACAGAGAAACCCTGTCTCGAAAAACCAAAAAAAAAAAAAAAGAAAAAGTTCAAAGTCATTATCAGCTATAGAACAAGTTCAAGGCCAACTTGGGTAACATGAGACCTTATCTCAAAAGCCAAAACATCAAAGACTAAAACCATACCACAAATACATCTATTTTGTTAGTATGCACATTTGCTTTTATCTTTAGTAAATGGTAAAAATACATATATTCCAAAGAATTATCCTTAAATAATTTTCATTATGATTTATTATCAATAAATGTTTGATTTGTTTTATTGATTTTATTTACCTGTATATAAGATCATGTAAAAGTTTCTCAGGTGAGAAGGGGTCCAAAGTGGGATAAGAAGCACTACTGTACAGTGTAAACATTTTTCTGGATTTAGTTTTAGACTTCTAAAACATTACTGTTGGCTGGGTATGGCAGAGCATATCTATAATCCCACCACTAATGACGCAGAGGAGGAGGATCATGATAAGTTTGAGGACTTCCTGGTCTACATAGCAGTTTTAAGCCCCACCTCCACATCTAACACCTGCTTCCCAACCCACAAAAACCATTATTATTGTTTGTATCATATAAATGGTCACTTAACCATCATCTTATTACTGAAATTTAGCTTTACCCCCCCCAATCCTTCTGTATTTATAACTGTTTAAAACAGTCTAAGGGCTGGCATAGGCAAGCTCCTGTAACCCAGCACTCCCGAGGCATGAAAGTTTAAGGCCAGTCCTGGATACATAGTAAGTTTTAGACCAACTGGAGGTAGGTAGTGAGACCCTCATGTAAAAAAACAAACTGCAGCAAAACTCCAATACAACAATAAAAACAAAACAGAATAATGACAATTTAAAAATGGGGAAAAATACTATTAACCCATCCTTGAACTACCAATTATTTCTTGGAAGTGTAAGTCAACATTTCAATGTCTTTTGAAATATTATATCAAATTGCTTTTCAGAAAATGTAGGGAATTCATGTCGACACTTCTAGGAACACATGTGAAATAAGTTCTGGCTCCCTTCTGTGTCTAGGGTTCAGGAACTATAGGGTCCTGGTCTGTGGGAAAATGGATCTAAGGGCTTTCTGGGCCTTGTGATGAGAGGTCAGGAAGGGCAAGTCTTGGTTTAGGGTCCAAGATAAAGCAGCAACATGTGTTCAAGAATTGTTAGCATACTAGCCACTTCCACAGTCGGGCAGGGAGGCCAAACCCATCTCCATCATGTCAGAAGGAGGTGACATCTTGATGAATCAGATGATTTTAAAATTTTATTTCATGTACATGGGTGTTTTGCTTGCATGTATGTCTGTGTGCCATATGAGTGCCTGGTATCACAGAGGACAGAAGAGAGTGCTGGATCCCTAGAAGTAGGTTACAGAAGGTTGTGAGCTGCCATGTGAGTGCAGGGACTCACACCTGGGTCCTCTGGAGGAGTAGCAAGTGCTCTTAGTCATCGAGCCGCCTCTCTGGCCCTGAGTCAGGTGATTTGGGCGTTGAGTTTTATAGTGAGTGCTCATTTATACCAAAGAGCCAATTTATTTTTCTTTTTTAAAAGTTTATTTTTATATTTTAAACTTTTTATTTTATGTGTCTGAGTGTTATACACACTTATATGTCTCTCTATGTACCACATGTGTACTTGGTGCCTGAGAAGTTGAGAAGAAGACATCAGGTCCCTTGAAACTGGAGTTATAATAACTGGAGTTGTGCACTGTAATGTGGGTGCTAGGAATTGAACCTAGGTCCTGTGGAAGAGTGGCCAGTGCTCTTCATTATTAAGCTACCAGTTTATCTTGTCATTACTACCTATAGAAGTTGCCTTGAAACTGTTTGTTTGTTTGTTATTGTTATTATTTTTATTTTTTTATTTTTTTTTTGTTTTTCGAGACAGGGTTTCTCTGTAGCTTTGGAGCCTGTCCTGGACTAGCTCTGTAGACCAGGCTGGCCTCGAACTCACAGAGATCCACCTGCCTCTGCCTCCCGAGTGCTGGGATTACAGGTTGTTTTTGTTTTTAAAAATCTCAAATTTAACATAGGGCAGAAGCTGCTCTTTTTTTTTTTTTTTTTTTAAGATTTACTTTTATTCATTTTAGTTGTGTATATGTGTGAGAGTATGTGCACATGAGTCCAATGCCCTAGCATGATAGAGGCCAGAAGCCTAGGATTCCTTGGAACTGAAATTACAGGCAATTGTGAGTTGCTATGTGGGTTCTGGGAATTGACCTCCAGTCCTCTGAAAGAGCAGCATGTTCTTAACCACTGAGCCACCCCTCCAGCCCAAAGGCTCTTTAATGTAATTTGTGGACTGATTTGATTTGATGCTAAAGCCATCCTTGAGTCTCTCTCTCTTTCTCCCTCCCTCCCTCCCTTTCTGTCTCTTTCTCTTGTTTCTTTCCTTCTTTCTTACAGGGTCTCCCTGGGTAGGCTTGACTGGCCTGGAACTTGCTATGTAGGCCAGGCTGCTCTTGAACTCAGAGATCTACCTGCTTCTGCAGCTGAGTCCTGGGGTTAAAGGCGTGCACCACTCACAGCACAGCTGTGTCCCAGATGTGCTGCTTTAACCCCTTCATTACAGTTTTCTGTTCTTCTCATTTACTCTCATATATTATCAAGTGAAAGACTAACCTAGTGCCAGCTGTGCCACCACATTTCTCTTCTGGGAAAGATTTGATCTGGGCTAAATTGTAGTTGGGCTTTTCTTTGAGCCAACAGCTCATAAGAGATATACAGAGACTTGTATTAATTATGAAAGCTTAGCCTTAGCTTATGCTTGTTTCTAACTAACTCTTATAACTTAAATTAATCCATTTTAAATAATTTACTTTTTGCTTCATGGCTTTATTACCTTATTTCTGTACTGCCCTGCTTGCTCTGTGTCTCCTGGCATCTCTGCCTTCTTCCCAGTGTCTTCTCTGCCCAGAAATCCTGGCTAGCTATTGGCCATTCAGCGTTTTATTAAACCAGTCAGAGTGACACATCTTCACAGTGTATAAAAAGATTATTTCATAACATTAAGTCAACTATGTTTTAAATCTAGCCATGAAATAATGCTACTGTCTTATTTTCCTCCATCACAGGAAAAAGGTCACAGTCAAGGCCGACTGCTCAGCCTCTTGGAACAGTCTGAACACAAGACCACAGGTGAAGACTCCAAGACCATTTATCTGGGTTTCTGTCTAGGCCTTCTAGTGAAGATAGCAAATCTCACCCTTCTGATGATTGTTGGGGATTATAAGTAAATTGTTTTGGAGCCAATCAGCTAGCCTTTGAAATTTAATCTAGGCCATCTCTTCCCAAGGAAAGATGAGGAGATACCCAGCCTTAATCCATCATGGCTTTAATGTAATGCTTTATAAAGCTAGAGTCTGAACTGCCTATTAAACTGAGGAGTGGTTCCAAATTGCAAAATGCCAGAAAATAGATCTTCTAAAGGAACAGTCATGGAAAACCACACATGCAGATATTACTGCCTCTTCTGAATGTTTGTAAATCATTACCTTTAGCTTAGTGTCCCAACTTATACTCCTAAGAAATTGTAGGAAGTAATTCCTCTTTGTGTCTCTAGTATTTAGGGAGCTTTAGAGTAGATTCATCAGGAGCATTAGTAATAATAACTTTAGCGATTGCAAGGATTGTATCTAGTAAAGCACTAAATATATTCCCTGGCATTAGTAGGCTTTTGCTGAATGTTAGATGCTATTGCTACTGTTGTTCCTGTTAGTTGCTATTGTTAAAATTTGCCAAATACAAATTGAACAGTAACTGTTTGCTTACTGTCTAGTTATAATAGTTTATTACCACCAAGCACATCTGTTTTGCTTTGTGATGACTGTAAAAAGAGCCTGTCTCACATCCTGCTTCTAGATCACCAGGGTGTGAATCTCTCAAGTGGCAGGTTTCCCCTGGCAGACCTTATTGCCTGAGTCTAAGATCTGAAGTAGATTTATTCAGAAATGATTCATTAAGAAGTGTTTACCTGCAGCTGAGCCTGTTGGATGCTAATGCTCACATTCCATTGGTCTAAGGATTGAAGATCTGAGCTACTTGAATAGGCCTGATGAAAAGCACCAGACAGTGAGAAGCTATGACTGCTAATGTTAGTACTTTTATCTCTCCAGGTGTAGAGGAAAAAACCATGTCTTCAGAAGCAAGAACCTTCAGGTAAGTTGGGTTATGCACTGAAATGTATCATTAGCAGCTCTGGCAAGTGTGAGCCTAATGCTGGATTCTTTGTGTAGGAATGATGGTTAAAATGCTAAAGTAGAAATCACTGTAGAAGTAACACAATTCTTTAACCTGATGATCCTGTTATGTCTGGGCTAAGAACTAGATGAGTGGCTGTCTTGACGGTAAAGTAAGGGTTATGCGTTACTCCTTTCTTCTTTTCAATTCTCATCCAAATTGGATTCTAGTAGAACTGGGAATATGGATCTAACTCCACAGTCTCTCCATGTCTTCCTGGCTTTAGGTTATGTGATTTACACAGTATTCTGATCTGTAAAAGCAGAATGCTTACAACTTACATGGCCAGAGTATTATACAAATTATGTGTGCTAATATAATTTAAAGCCTCCACTATAGTGTGTAGCTCATAATTGGTGCTTACCAGCTTCATGTTGAACTTGAAACCAGGCATGGTGGGACACACCTTTAATCCCAACATGGGAGACAGAGGCAGACTGATCTCTGAGTTCATGGCTAGCTGGGTCTATATAATGAGGAACACCCTCCACCCCTTTTTTTTTTTTCCAATAAAGGCTAGAGAGATGCTCAATGTTTAGGAGTACTGGCTGCTCTTCCAGAGGAACCAGGCTCAATTCCTAGCATCTTTGTGGTGGCTCACAACCATCTGTAACTCCAGTCTCAGGAGCTCTAGCACTCTCCTCTGTCCTTGAGGGGCACCAGGCATACATGTGGTATACATGCAGACATCTTTACACATAAAGAAAAAATTTTAAAGAGCTGGACACACATACACACGTAATATGTCTCACTTGAGTTTTTTCTCTCTGTCTAGGATACCTTCACCAGAGGTGGAAGAGGCTAGCTGCAGCAGAGAGATGCAGAGTTCCCTACTACAGCTCAACTTAAATGAGTCTCCCATCAAGTCTTTTGTTCCTGTTTCAGAAGCCACAAATTGCTTAGTGGACTTTAAAGACCAATTTACTTTCCGGTCACGAACCAAATCAGGCAGAGGAAGGAGGAGAAAATCTTGACTTTCTTGGGACTGGAAGTTGACCAGAACCGTTATTGTTGGATTGGTCATGTTCATTAATTATAGTGGTCTCCAGTTTGTTGTGAGAATGTCGACCCTGTCGTTTTCACCACCAGCACCCACTCAGCATCCTGATTTTTATGTTTTATAAGATCTTTTCAGACAATTGTGAACAACGTTCTGTTTTACAACAGTCTGTTTGAATTTGCTTATAGTTAAAATTTAAATATATTTATCTATGTTTATATGAAATCTTATTTCAATATATGGAGTTTTTTTTTCTTTATATTTCTGTTGTGAGCTTTGGATGGGGATATTTTAATTGAAGAGGTAGTTTTTCACTCATAAGCTGTGTGTTCCTAAATGAATTTCATAGCTAATCTTTGACATACTATCCACATTCATTTCAACTGCACTGCACAATTCTGAACATTGACTGAACCTGGCATCATTTTGAATGTACCAAAGGTATTGAATCCCACTACTTACTGTTGTCTCTTTTCTTCAATGACCTATAAATTCATCTTGTTCTACTTACCCAGTTAAGAATTGTAAGCCAGGAAAATAGAAATGTGACCTGTCATCCTTCCCCTGAAATTTTGTTTGTTTGTTTTATTTTTGTTTTTCAAGACAGGGTTTCTCTGTGTGTAACCCTAGCTGTTCTGGAACTCACTCTATAGACCAGGCTGGCCTTGAACTCACCGAGATCTGCCTGCCTCTGCCTCTGAGTGCTGGGATTAAAGGTGTGTGCTACCACCGCCCAGTTTCCCCTGGATTTTTTTGTTTTGTTTTGGTTTGGTTTTTCGAGACAGGGTTTCTCTGTGTAGCTTTGCACCTTTCCTGGAACTTGCTTTGGAGACCAGGCTGGCCTTGAACTCACAGAGATCCACTTGCCTCTGCCTCCCAAGTTCCCCTGGAATTTTTAAGTGAACACTGTTGTATTAGTTCCTATGTAGCTTTTTTCAAAGTATATTTACCAGTGGGAGTACCAGGCACAGTTATCTGTTTAAACCAGATTTTTTTCGTTTGCTGCTACAGATCATGTGACAGTAGCAAATTCTGTTTCAGTGGTAGTACTGGAGCAGTACACATTCTCTACAGTGTTGCCTGAGCCCTTCCAGTGCAGAATAGAGATGTGATTTATCCTTAGTGCTCAGGGGGACCCAAAGTGAGAGACCCAAATAGCAGAAGGAACTAACCAAAGGAGATAATCAGACAAGGGTGCCAAAGAGCCAGTTGATGGACAGTTTAATGAAAGAGACCATAAGAGGTAGATATTAACAGTACAGGATCTTAGACCAGGGTAAACTAATATACAACTCAGATGTCTAACTTGTGATTTATCATATCTAAAGCTGTTTTTTATTTTAAAATGAAAATGAGATGTGTGCCACACTGGGGAATTCTTAGCTGGATTGGAAGACCCAGTACAGACATTAAGGACTATGTCATACCCTTTGCACACAAACTCTTTGAGTTATAGTCAAGATGGAAATACCTGTTCCCACCACAGACAATGTCTTGCTTTTGGTTGGTGCCAACATTGCAGCCAGCATCACACATATAATTTCTTAATTTTTTGATCAATCACCACAGTCCAGCCAATATATATATACTGTCATTTTATCCTCATAGAAACTCATATATATTCTACCTAGCTCACTTTTATTACCCTAATTTCAGCTCTACTTTGGAATCTTCTGAAATAAAATGTGATGAGGTCTAATTCTAGGGAACCAAACCTGGAAGTAGACATCTTGACTCTACTTAAAAAGAAAAAAATCTGGTCGTAGTGGCACATGCCTTTAATCCCTACACTGGGGAGACAGGCAAGTGGATCTCATAAGTTCAAGGCTGGTCTGGTCTCTGTAAACAAACATTTTCTGTCTCAATTGCTCAGTTCCAAATAAACACACAGAGGCTTATATGAATTATAAATGCTCGACCAATAGCTCAGGCTTATTAATAACTAGCTGTTACATTTCAAGTTAACCCATATTCCTTATTTATGCTCTGCCATGTGGCAGTACCTTTATTAGCATGGCACATTCATTTCCTGCTCACTCTGTGTGTGGCTGGTGATTCCTGACTCTGCCCTTCTCCTTCCTGTCATTCTTAGTTTGGTCACCCCACCTATACTTTCTGCCTGGCTATTGGCCAATCTTTTATTAAACCAGTTTGAGTGACAGATCTTTTCAGTGTACAAGAGGATTATTCCACAGCAGATCTCCATAATTCAAAGACAGCCAGGGCTATGTAGAGAAACCCTATCACAGACAAAACAAAGACAAATATTGAGTCACACGGAAGTAGACTCAAGGAGTTCTGGCAGCACTTATTGTAAGCATGTCTTATAGATGGGCCTTTCATATCCTGTTCCATATTCTACTTTAGTGAAACAAAGTTGAGAGACTAATCCCTGGCTAGACAGGATGCTGTGTTGTAGGTGATAGCATTTACCATTTTGCCTTCCCCAGCATCACCATTTACCTCCCTTTTACTGCCTGTATGGCTGGTTGGTGTCCAATAAATGTATAACAAGGCTGATACCTACCATGTTTACAAGTCTAAAGCAAATCCTGTGGAGTAATTATGTGTTTTATACATGGAATATTCAAACTCAGGGCCAGCAAAATGGTTCAGCAGGTGAAGTGCTTACTACGTAAGCCTAATGACCTGGGTTCAACACAAAGTCCTCTGACCTCCGCATGTATGTTCACCATGGCTTGTACTTCCCCCTACACAATCATATCATATACCCAATAATAACAACAACAACAACAACAAACCTACCCAAACCTTAGACTCAGAAAAGTGGAAGAATTTCATGAATCAGTTGGGAAAACAGGTTGAGTTTGAACCTAGGTCTGTCTGATATCCAAGTTCATGCTGTCTGTATTGTCTCTGATCTTCCATTGAGTCACAAAACTGATGACTGGAAATTTGAGCTTGGGATGGGCTTCTTGCCTGTGAGTCAAGGCAACTTTAGCCTTAGGTTGATTTTAGCCTATGAATTGGGGAGAGGAAGGGCAAGTAGTCAATGGATGACAAGTTGGTAGTTACCAGTGGGAAGATGAAACATTGTGGACACTCAAGTTAGGAAGAGTGCTGAAGACGTGCACCAGAAGTGGGGAAGAAGTTGCTTGCTGTTTCAGAAGTGCTGGACTGTTGTGGGAGGCTCTTCAGTTTAGCAAAAGATAATGGGTACTTATTCCATATCAGATCTAGAACCTGATCCCAAGGCTCTAAGGGTGTATAAGAAACATGAGAGCCCACAGTTGAGCAGGTAAGATAAACATAGATGATTTTAACAAATACAGTAGTCTGGCCTCAAGCTGGGGTCAGAGCTGGGCCTAACTTGTTATGGGAGGGAGTCCCACTGCTGTTGATAACTGTAATTGAAGGGGAAATAGATGCAAAGGCTAGAGAAGCTAGTGGTTATCAGTAGGTCCCTGTAGACAATGAACAGAGACACAATCAAAGCAATGCAGTGCCTGTGAGAGAGCTGCAGGGCATATCCAAAGCATAAAGGGTGTGGAAGATGATTGTCTAGGGGCCTGCCTACCTGGCTATGGGCACCGTAGGCTGAGAAGAGCAAGCTCAAAGCAGGGAGAGCCTGGCCTTCCAGCCCAGCAATGATATTCTAGTTATGCAATGTTCGTCTCTCCCCATTCTATAGTTGTTTCTGATGGCTGAAGACTGCGCTAAGGGGTGTTGAGGGAACCTTGTCAGGACTTGAGTTTCCCTTGTTGGTCAGTGGCCATCTGGTGTCTGCTTGTGTGTTGCTGGCAAGTGCTATGCCTCTACTACAGATAAGACTGGCCCAAATGTTCAGACCTTAAGACCTTCAGCCTTCTCCACTGGCCTTGATTTAGGAGGTCTATGGCACACCCCATGACTAGGGCCAGGACCCACTTCCTGGTGAAATGAAAATGGGACTTTAGGAATCATGGACAAGATGTTAGGAAAATAACCCCCAGGAGCATATCCCCATGTTGACTCAAGAGACTGCAGCTGCCATGAGTCACACACAGCTAGGCCTTTCACATTCAGTTCCATACTCTCCCTCAACTAAACAAAGCTAAGGGACCAGAGCCTCAGACTCAGCAAGGTGCTGTGTTGCAGATGATGGTCAGTTTGCTTTCCCCAGCACCAGTCTTGACTATCTTTCATAGCCTCTATGTCTGGTAGGTGTCCAGTAAACTACAGGCAGGGCTGTGCCTTGCTTGCCATGTTTATAGGTCTGATCACAGCAAAGCTGCTGCAGAAGCCACCTCTGCTCATCTGTGTTTTGTGGAGGTCTTCACTAACTGGGTAATAGTGTGACTGCTAATGTAGTAGCCTTAAGTTTTAGTGTGCCCACCAGTTTGCCTGAGTCGTAACAGGCACTTCGAAGCTGCTTTTGGTAGGCATTGTGTCTGACTCCCACTTTCTCTGCATGGGCATGCTGAAGGAGTATATCTCTCTAACCTGGTGGTTCTCCACCTTCCTAATGCTGTAACCCTTTAATACAATTCCTTATGTTGTGACTTCCAACCATAAAATTATCTTTGTTGCTACTTCATAACTAATTTTGCTACTGTTAGGAATTGTAATGTGTTTTTTTTTTTTCTGATGGCCTTAGGCAACCTCTGTGTAAAGGTTGTTCAACCCGCAAAGGGGCCACGACCCAGAGGTTGAGAACCATTGCTCTAACCTATCTCTTCCTTCAAGGCTGAAGGCACAAAATTAAGTCCTAAACCTTCAGTCATCTTGTATCCAGCAACAACAAAGTCTCACAGGATAGCACCTCGCTCTCAAACAATAATGGCTATGATATAGGAGCTATACCCCAAAGCAGACCTTCCAGTAGAATTCAGACTGCCTCCTTGGATGGCAGAACAGCTTATCAGACTACCTTGCAGGATCAGAGCTGAGAGTGACGGGTGGAACCGTACCTGGATCAAGACTGCTAAATTATGCATATCTCTTGACTGTCCTAATTCTTTCACTGTTTGAAGATAAAGTTCTTCTAAGTACCCTGAAGAGAATCCTGGAGTTCACTGGGCCCCATTATCTGTCTCTCTTCCAAATGCACACTGCTTTTCATTATTACTCATTTCTTTAATTGGTATATTGGGGGTGGCTGAACACACACACACACACACACACACACACACACACACACACACACACACACACCTCTGTGGTTACAAAGTGAAGATTGTTGCAGTGTGCCTAGTTTCCTACATTAGTGCCCCAAGATTGCACTTTAGGGAAATAGTTAAATGGAATAAGAGTGTAGTGACCAAGAGCTCCACAGAAGCTTAAGAACCCCATTTTCCAGAAGGGGAGACCTGCAGACAAACCCCTCACTCCACTTTGCCTACAGACTAAAGGCTAGACTCCCTGATCTGTCTTTTGCCGGGTATCCCACCTATGGGCATCTTCATGAGGCTCTTAGAGCTGTAACCAGTTCTCTGAAGATAGCTGTCTATATGACTATTGGCTGCATACATGCTCTCTTTGTGAAAGAACCTCTTCAACTTGCCCTGCTCACTCTCCTGCAGAGTCATGATGGCCCTTCCTCTTAGGTTCCCACATTGCTTCTTACACAGTTCTACTTGCTACATTTTGAGAAGTTGCCTGTTGCAACCACATATTTCCAGGCTGGTCTCTGCTTCTTCCAAAGAACTTACCACTTCAAAACTTTATAAAGCAACAGAGCTCCTAGCATTGCAGGGAGAATGTTTTGGAACCCTTAACCCAATTGGGGCCTCCAACTTTCTGTGATCATCTTGCTTGTTTATACCATGGTCCTGCCCACCCTGGACTCCTCTTAGGGCTGACTTGTAAGGAAGTGCTCTTTCCTGAATTAGCATGTGTCTGTTAAGTGGTGGCTGAAGAAGAAGGTGGGTGGAGCTTGGGGAATTTATACAAGTCATCCCCGAGTTTCACTTTTGAGTTCATTCCAGGGTCTTCACAGACCTCATATTTGGCAGAAGAGCTGAGACCAGAGGAAGGTAATCAACTTCCACATCTCCCAGGTAAGCTCTTCTTCTAACTGCTGCATGCCTCACTCCAAGCCCTCTTCCTTAGCATATCCTATAGCTAATGGAGGCTAGAAAGACTACACCACTAGTCCTCAATGTGATGGCAGTACCCAGACTCAGAGGGGGCTCTAGGATGGCATGCAAAAGAAGCACCATGTCAGTGATTGAGTTCACACATGGACAGACATGTCTCTCACTCTAGGGAGAGATAGGCCTGAATGCATTGACCTAGAGTTTAAATACTGGGGTTCCTTGGAGGGAGCTTCGTAGTCTTCCATGTGCTGAGTAAATGTTGAATGGATGAGCAGATGAGTAAGGGAATGGTTATGCTAGCTGGGCCTTGAACAAAGGTCATTGCTTCAGCTGCCTCATCGCATCCTTTAACAGACAATTTCAATGTATGTCCTCTTCTGACAGATTGGGAAACTAAGTGTTGGCTTATGTAATTTAGAAGGGATTTGTCAGAAACAAATTTTTGGTTTACCAAATTACTGCTGCCTTTTGAGACAGGGTCTCACTGTGTGGCCCAGGTTGTCCTCAAACTCATGATACTCCTGCCTCAGCCAACCAAGTGCTGGGTTTACAGGCATGAGCCCCAGGCCTACATTTGCCTAACCCTATCCTGGCATCGAAGATACAGAGGTGACTCAGACATCACAAGGTTATGAGGCTAGCCCTCCAGACTGGAGAACAGCTTCAGTGAAGACTAAAAAGCAGAAGGCCAGGAGACAGTGTGGCTAGAGTTTGAAGTGAGGAGTAGGAGAGGAGGCTTAGGGCAAGTGCACATGAGGGTCCCGCAGTCCCGCCTCAGCGTTCTGCTCTCTGTAAGGGAAGCCGTGAGTATGTGAACAGGGCAAGCTTCAATCTGAGGAAGCAGAGGTATCACTCAGGATTGTTGGAATAGTCTGTGGTTGTAGGGACAGGAAAGAGAAGACTGGCAAGAAAGTTCTTTCTCAGAGCCCCAGTTAGGTCATAAGTGACTGCTCCCTTCCAAGCAAACCTCCTGATGCTTCTAGTCAAGCAGGAGATGTGTGGGAGAATTGGGGGAAATGAACCTGCCTTTCCTGAGTTCAAGGAACCTCTCCTCTGGGATAGTGCGGTCTAACAGACAACTGGAGTTAGCATGTGGCGTAGGTCACTGGTTGATTTGGAAGCCCTGACACAGAGGTTTTAGTGGTGAAAAGAAGGAGTGTAGAGAAACCTCCCTACATGTTTAAAGGCAGAGGAGAGGAGTTACTGATGATGACCCAGGAAGGGAGGCCACGATAGATTGTCTGCAGGAGCAGAGGGACTCCAGAGGCTTAGGGTTGGGCAGAAGGGAAGAAGTAGGGGAAATGCAGGGGTTGGGAGAGGATGCTCTGAGTTTTGTTTTTGCAACGAAGGGATAGTGCCCAGCGGACTGTTGTGCCGTCTTGACCTGTCTACTGGATTGTTCTCCTTTACATCTGGATGGTGTCAGAGCTATCGTAGGTTCCCCTAGGATCGGCTGGGACAGCAGGAACAGTAGTGGTAGTAGCTCAGCTGAATACCTGACATTTCTACAGACTCATGGTGTGAGCGTGAGCCCTAGCTCCTGTCATTATACTTTTCTCATGGGTTTGAGAGAGAACTGAGAATAATCGAGTTTCAGTTCAGATTCTGCTAAACGGATGTAAAGCTGCACTCTAAACAAGATCTTGTTCACTTTCGTTCCATGTAGCTTTCTGACAAATTGATCCTCATTCCACAGATGAGAAAAATGGGCCTCAAGTTTGGGAGGTCTGATGCAGCCATCTTGTGGAGAACTGGGGTCCTGGCTCCATTCTGCTTCACTGTCCTGTCCAAAGTCCACCCACGAATTGAGGTTTTTGTTGCACACTGAATTTCACAAAGTCTCTCCCAGGCCTTGTGCTGTTTGGTACAACAGCAGCCCTGTGATGTGGACACCATCTCCTCCTGTATTCCAGATGCTGAAGCTGAAGGTCATCCAAGCGCATGCCATTAGTCCATCCCTTTCTGAAGCACAGACCCCTTGGCACACTTCTCTGTCTCATGTCTTTCTTCCTCAGGATGAAACTTAAGTGCTTGGCTTGTCCCAAAAGCCAGCCTGCTTGGTTTTGGGTCCCTTCTTCCTTCCAGGTCCCTGACTGTGTTCTGTCACTGCTGTGTCAATCCTGCCGTGATATTTGGTACGGCTGTGAAATCCCCGAGGGCAGGGCCTGCATCTGCTTTACCAGAATCGTTCATGTTGGGCATTAGGAACCAGAGGATCTGTGTGAATGGACATTTGAGCCTGGAATCAGCTTTCCCATGTTCTCTTGTTACACATGCTTCTAGAAAGTAACTGCCCCCTGGTGGATTGCTAAAGGATCCTTACTGTCAGAAATTTTTATTCTTACATTATTAAGAATATATATTAATATAATATATAATATATGATATATTATTAAATTATTAAGTTTAATTCTGTTTACAACTCCCTTCTTGGTCCCTTTGGAAGGAAAGGATTTGTGGGTCTGGGTTGTTGCCTCTTGGAGCCTATGGAGTAAATGTTCTTGATTCCAGTTATCCCTTTTCCCTATAGGTAGTCAACAGCCATTGTGGAAACATGGACACCATTGGGGCTGTTGCTTTGCAGCCTGGAGAAAGAGCCTCAAAATGCCCACAGGAGGGCATGCCAAGGCCCTCAGATAGCTTAGAACTGGTAAGCCTAGCATTGGGTTCCAATTCTGTGCTTATTTAAGACTATCGAGGATATGATAACTAGAGGTATGGTTTGCTGGGCTCACACACTGTGGTCTCTTTACAGTTTGCTGAGTTGCTAATCTCCAATCTCTTTTGAAACTCCAAATAACTACAAGGTGTAGATTGGTTTTGGGGGTGGGGCTTAGAGATGAAAAAATGACTCATTTAAGACATAAGAGTTTGTACTGAGGATTATCAACTTTATTTTTATTTATTTATCTATCTATCTATTTATTTATTTATTTATTTGGGTTTTTGAGACAGGGTTTCTCCATGTAGTTTTGGTGCCTATCCTGGAACTCACTCTGTAGACCAGGCTGGCCTTGAACTCACAGAGATCCACCTGACTCTGTCTCCCGAGTGCTGGATTAAAGGCATGCACCACCGCTGCCCAGCTGTGCACCACCACTGCACAGCCGGATTGTCAACTTTAAAGGTACCACTTTTGCCAGCTTGCCACATAGATGCTACACCTGCCCTACAAGGGCTGACATATCCAGAAAGGGCCCTCTCCATTTTCTTTAAAAAGAAAGTAAAATAAAGGGTTCCCTTGTAAAATGCTTATACTTTCACTATCAGTACACTTTTAAAGACTTATCCACTATAAAAAAGGAAGAAGAAGAAGAAGAAGAAGAAGAAGAAGAAGAAGAAGAAGAAGAAGAAGAAGAAGAAGAAACCTGATAGAATTGAAACTTTCAAAAACTAGCCTTATAACTAACCCCTTTCATGCTTCATGTATCCTTTGGCTCCATTCCATCCTTTCTTATCATCTAATATTACTAGTTCTTAGCCCTCTTTCTAAATGTTATACTATATTCACGCTTGCACCTGTACACACACACACACACACACACACACACACACACACACACACTCTAGGCTAGGAGCTGAGTCCTTGAGTCCTCTTCTCTCTGGTCCCCCTCTGGCACAGTTTCCTCATGAGGTCAGGCGGTCAGGCACCCAGTCGAGGTGACTAAGTGCTGAACTGGTTTCCTCAGAAGTCAGTATTCTCTCTCCCTCCCCCCTTTCCCTCCCCGCTTCTCTTCCTCCCCCTCCCTCTCTCCTTCTCCACCCTCCCTCTCCCCTTCCCCCTACCCCTCTCTCTCCTCTGTCTTTCTTTTCTTCTCTCCTCTTGGTTTGGTTTTGGTGGTGTGAGGATTGAGTCCAGGGCTTTATGCCACTGCCACATCCCCAGCCTCCCTTCATCTTGATTAAGATTCTGAAGTCTTCACCTACCACACCCTGGAGCAGAAAATGCTTAGGTAAACCATTTCATAACTCTTGGTCTTCATTTCTTCATCAGAAAAGCAGAGGAAAATAATTTGAATTATTTGAACTTTCTCTTCAAATAAAAAAAAAAAACAAACCCAAAAAGCCCTGTGGAGATAAAGGAACTGTGGAGAGGCGATGCCCCAAAGTGGACTTGGATCACTGTAGATTCCTGTAGTTTCTGTTGTGCTCTGACACGTTTACTAGGTTTATTATCCAACTGTGGTGACATTACTGTCACTGAATTTCACACATGCACACACCCCTTCTCCTTTGTGCAACCTGTGCATCAGGTTGCTGCGGTAAACGTTTCCTCTGTGTTTTGCCCATAGCTGGGCCCCAGACATGTGCATTGACTACTATACCAGGGCGTGTTCCCAGGTCATCATCATGTCCCTTCTTACTTCCTGCCCTGAGACCCCTGCACAGGTCCCACATCTGCTGTGCTGGCTTTGTGGTATGTACCTGCAGTTTAACAAATGCCCTACGACTTTGCAGGGCTTCACAGGGATACCAAAAGCTCTATAGCAGGGGAGCCCACTCAACACCCCCGGCCTCCCTACAGACTCCCTTTCCACAGCCGTAGGTTGACGGGGCTAATCACATGCCATCAGTGTCCAGCTACATCTTCTAGTCCCTTTGCCAAGGTCTCAGTGTTTTGTTTTGTTTTGTTGTTTGTTTGTTTTTTGATTTTTCGAGACAGGGTTTCTCCGTATAGTTTTGGTGCCTGTCCTGGATCTCGTTCAGTAGCTCAGGCTAGCCTCAAACTCACAGAGATCTGCCTGGCTCTGCCTCCCAAGTGCTGGGATTAAAGGTGTGCACCACTACTGCCCGGCCGAGGTCTCTGTTTGTTACCTGTGGGTGTAGAATCAGGCCACTAGGCTAATTGTGTCCCCTCGCTGCAGAAAAAAGCCTGACTTCAGAGGGCATTGTGTCACATACTGTTCTGGCATTGGTTTAGTCCCCCATTCCCGCTGTCTTTGCACTGCTGTTTGCCCTTGACAGAGGAGGTCACTGTCTTTGCACTTGACAGAGGAGGTCACTGTCTTTGCACTTGACAGAGGAGGTCACTGTCTTTGCACTTGACAGAGGAGGTCACTGTCTTTGCACTTGACAGAGGAGGTCACTGTCTTTGCACTTGACAGAGAGGTCACTGTCTTTGCACTTGACAGAGAGGTCACTCACTCAAACAGGTGGTGGATGTGATGGAGCCAAACTGACTGGTACTTGTGAAAAGAGTCCTCATGGAGTCAACATTCTCCAATACCTTTCTCCTCACTCTCCTGATGAGGTCTCCCCCTTCTGTGCCAGCAGGGCAGAAAGGAGAGGTTCTGATGGCTTCTGGATAGTGTACACCCTACTGCAGTCTTCTAGAGAAGTCCGTGTGTGTGTGTGTGTGTGTGTGTGTGTGTGTGTGTGTGTGTCTTAGTCACCTCATAGTCTCTCTCAAAGAGGAAGAAAACTATGAACTTACCCAAGCTAGTAACTTCTCCATGTTCCCACTGTTCCCATCCAGCAATGTTACAACACTTCCCACCTAAACAATGTCTCTCCATTTTCATATGGTGTCCCCCACCCCCTGCTGTTTTAAACAGGGTCTTACTGTGTAGCCTGTGCTGGCCTGGAACTTACTATGTTGATCAGGCTATATCCCTTTTAATGCTTAGGTCACCCCAACTATTCAGTTAATAAATCTCAAGTCCTGTTCAGAGCTCTTGCCATGGTCCTTAGCTCCACGAGCAGGACGTGGTTCCCAGCACTGTGTGACTTCTGAGGAGTACATTCACAATTTGTATAGGAGATACCTGAGGCCTAGATTGCCATGACTTTCCTGGGATCAAAGAGCCAGAGAGGGGCAGAGCGAGAGCTGAGGTTTTCTCTTGCTTCTTTTGGTCTGGATTTTTATCGTGTTTGGTTTTTTCATGGGAGATACAAGGTTTTTTTTTTGTTTTTTTTTTTTTTTTGTTTGTTTGTTTATTTTACCAAGCTTCCCATTGATACGGGAACATCTTTATAGTCAGGTCAACCTGGGTTCACAATCCACCCTTCCCCTTCAGAGCTCCTTGGGCTGGGCAGATGGCTTGCTCTCTCCAAGCCTCAGCTTCCTTATTTATAATAAGAAACAGCCCCTCCTAGTGTCTGGAAGCATCTGTTCCAGTGTAAACATATAACGGGATGTCTTGGACTCAAGTTGGGATGATGTACCTCCTTAGGGAGCTACCCCCTGACTCTTCATAAAGAGGGGTTGCCATTGGTCCTCCTCACCTCCCTTTCCCACCCTTGCTCTCTTTAGACCAGTAGTTCTCACACTCCTGATGCTGAGACCCTTTAACACAGTTCTTCATGTTGTGGGGACCCCCAACTATAGAATTATTTCCATTGCTATGTCATAACTGTAGTTTTGCTACAGTTATGAATCATAATGTAAATGTCTGTTTTCTAATGGTCTTAGGAGACACTTGTGAAAAGTTTGTTTGACTCCCAGGGGTGTCATGACCCACATGTTGAGAACCAGTGCTTTAGAGGGCCTTTGTTCTACAGGTGCCTAAGTTGCTTCTCAGATTTGTGTCCAGCTTGGGGAATGGATCTTCAGAATAGAATTCCTGTGTCACAGGAGATGGAGCCTTGGGGAAAAAAAATCTGAGCTGCGACCCTCCAACAAATACAGCTTCCTTGGTGGATGAACAAGAGGGTCATCCAAGGGAAGCTTCTCCGCAGAGCTGAGGGCTGTGGTCTCCCTGTTTCTTGAGCTTCTAGTAGAGTGAGAACCTGATGTCACATCCTCCACCTTCTCATCCTCTTAGCCTTCCCATAAAGCTCTGATCCACTCCCAGGCCCATGTTCTCCCAAACTGCCCCCTTGTTTCCCCAAACTCGTCCCCTCCCCAAACCCACCCCTTTGTTCCCCCAAACCTGTCCCCTCCCCCAAACCCATCCCCTTGTTCCCCCAAACCCACCCCCTTGTTCCCCCAACCCACCCCCTTGTTCCCCCAAGCCCACCCCCTTGTTCCCCCAAACCCACCCCCTTGTTCCCCCAAGCCCACCCCCTTGTTCCCCCAAACCCACCCCCTTGTTCCCTCAAACCCACCCCCTTGTTCCCCCAAACCTGTCCCCTTGTTCCCCCAAACCATCCCCTTGCTCTGGAGAAAGTCTTTTTATTCTCTTCTCTCAGGACGTCAGATGGCTCACTCTCTTCCTTCGTTGAGGTCACCACTGGTAAAACCCCCTTCACTCATATCTTCTCCCTAGTCACCCCCTGATCCTGCCTCTCCATTTCCAGTAGCCACCAGGACAATAATGTATGTTGACTTTGTCTTCCACAAAGCACTCAGCAGAGCTCAGCAGGGGCGGGACTGGTTTAGCTGTGTGGTGGGCAGTGTTTGGAATGGTGCTAGGTGTTCAGCAGGGTGTAGTTGATGTGTTGGGAAGAATGGCCAACTGAAGGGAAAGGCATCTTCTGCTCTGTGGTCTGTGCGTATCCCTGTGGTGGGCTTGTTCAGGCTCCAGAATCTGTGAGAGGGTTGGGGAGGCAAGCCCTGGGGTGTGAAGTTCGTTAGTGCCTTTGTTCACTCATCGAATGCTTACAGAGAGACCACTGCAGCATGCTTGTTCTGGAATGGGAAAGCAATTATAGCATCCTGAGAGAGGCTTCACCAAACCTTACATTTCAAAAGCTAGATGGTCAGGGTAGAGGATGTAGGAGCTGAGAGGAAGTCACCAGGACATGGAGCACAGAGAGGGATGCAGGAGCTTGGGGTAGGCTTTGCACAGCAAGAGAGCCAAGGTGTGAGAAGTAGCAAGGAGGGGGACTTGAAGACCAGTGAGGCTCAGGGAGAACAGAGCAGGATGCTAGCCAGGCCCTGGAAAGCAGAGGGCCTAAGAAGGCAGGCCTGAGTCAGGCAGGATAGTCTTCTGTCCTAGCTGAGTGGAGAATGGCTCGCTCCCAAATGTTGGTTTCTTCTTCTTAGGTACAGGAATGCTTGCAACAGTTCAGAGTCACCAAGATACAGCTGCAGCAGATCCAAGCCAGTCTTCTGTGCTCCATGGAGCAGTCACTGAAGGGACAGGACAGCCCCGCCCCTTCTGTCCGCATGTTGCCCACATACGTGGGGTCCACACCACATGGCACTGGTGAGTAGCACAGACTAGGATGTGGCCAGGCATAGAGAATATGTTCTGATCTGGGGGAAGGGCAAGTTCCTTATTTTGTCCACCATCTCTAAGGCCCCTTTTACTGAGCTTCTCGGACTTTGGAAGTTTTTCTGGGAGGCAGGCAGCTTTGGCGTTGCCAACTGCATGTCTTTCTATGACCTGTTTGCCCTCTAGAGCAGGGAGACTTCCTGGTGCTGGAGCTGGGGGCTACAGGAGCCTCACTACGTGTGTTGTGGGTGACACTGACAGGCACCAAAGAGCGTAGTGTGGAGCCCAAGAGCCAGGAGTTTGTGATCCCTCAAGAGGTGATGCTGGGTTCTGGCCAGCAGGTGAGCAGTCCCTGTGCATCCTCTGGGGCCTGACTTGGTTGGGTGGCTGGGGCTCAGGTGGTCAGCGCTAAGCACTCACCTTGTTCCCACAGCTCTTTGATTTTGCTGCCCACTGTCTGTCTGAATTCCTGGATGCACACCCGGTGGAGAATCAGGCTCTGAAGCTTGGTTTCAATTTCTCTTTCCCTTGTCACCAGACGGGATTGGACAGGGTGAGGTGGGACACACATTGGGGCTAAGAGACTGCAGCTCTTGTGAAGGCCACAAGGGAAAAAAATCCTGCTTTTCTGCCCCCAGAGCACTCTCATTTCCTGGACAAAAGGATTTAGGTGCAGTGGTGTGGAAGGCCAGGATGTGGTCCAGCTGCTAAGAGAGGCCATTCAGAGGCAGGGGGTGAGTGAAGGTCAGGGTGATGGAGAGATGGTCCTGCTGGCCTGGGTTTGGCATCCATGGGTTATGCCTGTGTTTCTGGAAGGTGCTGCTTTCCTTTCCTGTGCCCAGCCTTTATCCCATCTGACCCTGGGGTTAATGTTGCTCCCATAACCAGCAATGAAGCAGAGGATGAGAAAGACTCACACAAAACGGCCAGGTCCTGGGGACATGACAAATACCTAGGACCTAGCCCTATAGATCCTCACATTCTGGAAGGGAGAGTATTCTAATAAAAGATTGCCCCTGTGTTCAGATAACTCTAGCAGCAGCAGAGGGCACAGGGAAGGAGCAGTTTGTCTTATACCTGAGCCGAGGCTCCAGAGGAAGATCAAATGTAAGAGGAGCACGTATGTCCAAATCCCAGTGCTCTAGAAGGGCAAGTCCTCTTGGACTAACCCCAAGGTACTGATTAGAAGTCAAATTAGAAGGGATAGCTTGGGATGCCAGGCCAGGGTGTGGTGAGACAAGCATGGGTCAGTCTTCAAGAAGGCACTCAGCTTTGGGGCCACCTTCCTGGTCCTAAGGGCAGGAGGAGCCTCCGTGATCCTGAGAGCCTGAGTTGGGGGAGGGGATGGAAGGTGAACCTGGAACATGGGCCTGAGGTATATGTATGGGGTATGCAGACATTTCACAACTCTGGGTATCTCCTCCAAAGCCTCGGCCCTCTGGCCACCCAGGCTGACTCTGACTCCCTATTCTCTCTGTTGCCCAGACCTACAGTATTGATGTGGTGGCCATGGTGAATGACACAGTGGGCACCATGATGGGCTGTGACCTGAGCACCAGGCCATGTGAAGTTGGGCTTATTGTAGGTAAGCCATGGGCCATTTGTGATGAAGAGAGATAGCTGCTTGGTGGGCAGGCTCTGATGGGGTCCTCCCTGCCAGACACTGGTACCAATGCGTGTTACATGGAGGAGGCACGACATGTGAAAGCTGTGGATGAGGACCGCGGCCGCACCTGTGTCAGCATCGAGTGGGGCTCCTTCTATGATGACGAGGCCCTCGGGCCAGTGCTGACCACCTTCGACCGTGCCTTGGACCACAAATCCCTAAATCCTGGTGCTCAGAGGTGGTGGACTGGTGGTTCCCTGACTCTGCTCTAGGCCCTGCCCTACCACTGTTCTAACCTACCTCTTTCACTCTTGGGCCCTTACCTCTTCCCATCCTTCTGAGGCTCTGCACCTTGCTTGCCCTTGGGGGTCTCAGTTCAGACTCAAGGAAGAAAAGCTTCAGAGTACTAGAACCCAGTTTTCAATCCTTGATCCTCCCAGTCGGCCCTGGTGGGTTGGGGGTTGGGCATTAGGAACAGTTGAGTGAGAAGTCTCCTGCTTTACTGGGTCCTGTGTCTTTCTAGGGGGTCCTCAGATGTAACCCAAACCCACTTGTCCTGCGGGAGGCCATTTGCTCTGGAACCTTGAAAACAGTGGTTCCTCTTTGAGGGCTCACGTGGCTGAGGGTGTATGAAGGGCTTTGTCCAGTTACTCTTTCCCCCGTAGGTTTGAGAAGATGATTGGGGGCTTGTACTTGGGTGAACTGGTGCGGCTGGTGCTGGTCCACTTGGCCCGGCATGGGGTCCTCTTTGGCGGCTGCACCTCTCCTGCCTTGCTAAGTCAAGACAGCATCCTCCTGGAGCATGTGGCCCAAATGGATGAGTAAGTAAGGGAGACAGGCGGCCTAGACAAGGGACAAGGGAAGTCTGCTTGGAAGAGGGTAATGTACTCTCTCCCCAAGGTAGCTGTGGGGCTTTGGTGGGATGGGCAGCTACTAGGCTGCCCAAGCCCCAAATCAGCACCCGATGTGTCTTTCCCTTCCTCCCTGCAGCCCTGCCACTGGGACAGCCTGTGTCCACGAAATCCTGCAGGGCTTGGGTCTGAGCCCTCAGGCCTCGGATGCTGAACTTGTGCAGCATGTGTGTGAGGCTGTGTGCACACGGGCTGCCCAGCTCTGCGCCGCTGCTCTGGCTGCAGTCCTATCCCGCCTCCAACACAGCAGGGAGCAGCAGACACTGCACGTGACTGTGGCCACTGGAGGGCGAGTGTTTGAAAGACACCCCAGGTACTGTGAGAACAGGATCTTATGTGAGCAGGTAGCATGAGATTTTTAAAAAAATGATAGACACCCGAAGGGCATTCTGGTTTCATGTGTGCAAGCTGGTGGATGTGAGAGTTGGACTGGGCTGTGGGAGGCCAGGAGGCATGTAGGGAGAGAAAAATGTTTCTCTTTGTGTGTGCCAGGGAGAGAGGCACTGAGGGCAATGGATGAGTGACTGGAAGCAGGTTTGGGGCTGACTTTATTTAAAATGGTAAGATCTAGGGCTCGAGCAGGCCATAGGCTCAGACGCCGTGCTGAGTGTACCTGGTGTGTTTATGTAGGTTCCACCGCACTCTAAAGGAGATGGTAATGTGCTTGGTCCCAGAATGTGACGTCTCTTTCATCCCCTCTGTGGATGGTGGTGGCCGGGGTGTGGCAATGGTGACAGCTGTGGCTGCCCGCCTGGCTGCCCACAGGCGCATCCTGGAGGAGACCCTGGCACCATTTCAGCTCAGCTTCCAGCAGTTGACAGTGGTGCAGGCACAGATGCGGGAAGCCATGGTCAGAGGCCTTCGAGGAGAGGCCTCCTCCCTCCGAATGCTGCCCACTTACGTACGAGCCACCCCCGATGGCAGTGGTGAGCACCTGGCCTGAGTGTGGACCGGGATGTGGGTTCCTGGGACTCAGTATGTGCTAGAGTCACTCAGTGTGTGCGGAGCTGCCATCCTCTCCTAGTACCGAGGGTTTCTGTCCCACAGAGCGAGGTGATTTCCTGGCTCTGGACCTAGGGGGCACCAACTTCCGGGTCCTATTGGTACGTGTGGCCGAGGGCAGTGTGCAGATCATCAACCAGGTCTACTCTATCCCTGAGTGTGTAGCCCAGGGCTCTGGCCAGCAGGTACTTACAGTTTGGGTCCTGATGTCAGGGGTGGAGAAGGAGGGAGAGAGCAACCCCCGACATGCCCTGTCCTGCAGCTCTTTGATCATATTGTGGACTGCATCGTGGACTTCCAGCAGAGGCAGGGCCTGAGTGGACAGAGCCTACCCCTGGGATTCACCTTCTCTTTTCCATGCATGCAGCTTGGTCTGGACCAGGTAAGGGAGTTAAGTCCAAGAAGTGATTCCCAAGGGCCTCCAGGCCACATATCCTTAAAGAGTGGGCAGAAAGCCAAGGAAAACTGAGTAAGGGGAGTGGCATCGCTGAGCTGGGACTATATACCATCCTGGCTTCCTCCAAAGATGCTGTGCCTATGGTTGGGGCAGGAGGCATGTCAGCAGCACTGGTCAAGGTTGGTGCTCACCAGAAGATACATTGTCTGGTTTAGCCATGCCCTCTGGTGTCAATCATGTCTCTGGCATCAACCATGTCTCTGGCGTCAACCATGTCTCTGGCGTCAACTATGTCTCTGGCATCAATCATGTCTCTGGCATCAACCATGTCTCTGGCGTCAACTATGTCTCTGGCATCAATCATGTCTCTGGCATCAACCATGTCTCTGGCGTCAAATATGCCTCTGGTGTCAACCATGCCCTCTGGCGTCAACCATGCCCTCTGGCGTCAGCCATGTCTCTGGCGTCAACCATGTCTCTGGTGTCAACCATACCCTCTGGTGTAAACCATACCCTCTGGTGTCAACCATGCCCTGTGGTGTCAACCATGTCTCTGGCGTCAACCATGTCTCTGGCGTCAGCCATGCCCTCTGGCGTCAACCATGTCTCTGGCGTCAACCATGTCTCTGGCGTCAACCATGTCTCTGGTGTCAGCCATGCCTTTGGTGTTCTGCCTTCAGGAAGCAGCATTTTGTTCTTTTCTCCAGAAGAGGCTTGAGGCCACATGTTTCTTTGCTTGTTTACTTCTCAGCTGGACACAGTGCTGTGCCTAAGCTAGGCAGCAGAGTGACAGCCATAGGTCAAACACACTCAAGACACATCCTGTCCTTTAGCATGTGTAGGTGACTTCTCAATGCACGCCTCTGACATCTGGCATAGCAACAGCGAGTCTTAGGCCTCTTGTCCAAGCTCCCAGGAAACAGAGCACCGTCAGTTTCTGTTTGGAAGCTTTTCATGCTGAGGGGCCTGCTGCCCCTGAGGGCCTCTGCTATATCCTTAGTTGTCCTATGGTCACCACGATCTTATCCACCCACCAGCTGGCATGCACTGTTTTTACCCTGGGCTCCTGTTCTGACGTCTAGGAAGCACAGCTGTTTTCTCTGCTGTCTTCTACACCATGGTCTTACACCATGGTCTGGATGGTGCTGCTGCCTAGTATCTCTCCTCTAGTTTGGCTCCAGGCCAAGCATGCTCACTTTCTTTAGCTGTTCTCCACAAGATATGGGAAGTGTGTCTCAGGGTACAAATCTGGGCATGCAAAAAATGTGGCCTAATTAATTTTTTCATAACTGAATATAGCTTGTATGTTGAGCCCATGTTCTTCTGGGGAGATAGTTCAGTAGTTGGACTTGTATGTGGGAGGTCCTGCACAGTACCATTTTCCTTTGATAGCTGTGGTTAACTGCTACCCTTTTCCTTAGAAATACATAGCAGTGCAGCCCTTTTCCAGGTACAGTCCTGCCCCTTCTTACTAAGTCCCATTGCTCACAAGAAAGACATGTCTGTCTCATGCTGTCCCCTGCCCCCACCCCCAGGTGTCTGGCCTTTCTTTCTCCCTTTCTCTCTTCCTTCCTTCCTCTCTTTCTCTTCTTTTCTTTTTCTCTTCTTTTCTTTTTCTTTTCTTTTTTTTTTTCCGAGACAGGGTTTCTCTGTGTAGCTTTGCGCCTTTCCTGGAACTTGCTCTGTAGACCAGGCTGGCCTTGAACTCACAGAGATCCGCCTGCCTCTGCCTCCCGAGTGCTGGGATTAAAGGTGTGTGTGCCAACACCACCCGGCGTGTCTGGCTTTTCAACTCATCCTTTGCCTCCATCAGGGACAGCTGATGGATCTCACACTGAAATGGCTCTTGGAATTTTTCCTTGGAAGGGTGGGATTTGCTGACATTTGAGCCTCTAGAGTTTCTCCATTCTCCTTTTTCCTACATGTAGCAATCACTCCGCCAGCTCGGTTCATTCCTAGCCCAATTCCAAAGGGCCATTCCTTCTGGGCAAGCATCTTAAAACGGCCAGACCTCAGACCACCTGAGCATTCTGGAACTAATAATGGAAGACATAGGTCGAATTGTTATTAATAGGTTTCTTCACACTGAAAGTTTCCTAGGGAGTTGAGAGGCGTGAGAAAGCAAGGCCTTCAACTGCAGGGCAAAGCGGGCAAGGAGTCCTGCATGGCAAGGGCGGAGACTCTGGTGCACTTCTGGTGGGATGTAGGCTTTGTGAGGCAGAGTAACATTTGTGTCTACTTGATCCCATCTCAGGGCATCCTCCTGAACTGGACTAAGGGGTTCAATGCATCAGGCTGCGAGGGCCAAGATGTGGTATATCTATTACGGGAAGCCATTAGGCGCAGACAGGTAGGAGCCTACCTCCAGGGGTGCTTTTGGGGTTGTGACAGGCCTGGAGGGGAGCAAAGTATCATTTGCTTCCTTGAGGGGAGCAAAGGGGCCCTCTACAATAGAGACCTCTGAGTCCAGTGCTGGTTGCCATGACAACTATGTTGCCCAGCAACTAGCAGCATCCTTTTGTATGCAGGCAATGGAGCTGAATGTGGTTGCCATTGTCAATGACACAGTGGGGACCATGATGTCCTGTGGCTATGATGATCCCCGTTGTGAGATGGGCCTCATTGTCGGTAAGGAGGGCCCTGCCCTTGGTGCCCCTGGTGCCTGATAATTCATTGCCTTCTGTTGATTCCTTAGGTTGGACATTTCTCTGACCTTGGGGATATGGGATTATTTCTGTATGACCCAACAGAGTTCTGGGCCCTTGTACTGGGCTAGGAGTCTGGAACTAGGGCATTTCATCCAAGTTAGCTACTGATTTAGTCACTGACTCTTTCTGAGCCTCAGTTTGCCCATTTGGTAAATGAATCTCTACTAGACTGGCTTTGCTGCTCCCACCTGTGTGACCTTGGGTAACTCATTAGTCTCCATTTCTTCACCTTAAGGTATAATGGCAAGAGGTTAAGAGGATGGAATGAGAAGGGGCTGGGCATGGTACAGTGCCTGGCTCATGGTGCATGCTCAGGGTTTGACACTGGAGACGGGATGGCAGGTCGGTGACTTGTGAGGGTTCTAGGATATCAGTAAGCTCTTACCCTGGGGCTATCTGGCACCTGGACCAAAGGGCCAGAAGACACATAAAGGATGAGGAATTCTATCTTCTCAGAACAGAGCATCCTGAAGGGATTAAGCCCAGAAGAGCCTGTGACACTCATAGCTGACTGACTCCACCCCCAGGGGCAGACAGGCTAAGATCAGAGAGGAGCCAGTCCTGGAACAAATAGGAGATGAGATGGGGCTCTAGAGGGTGGAAGGCAGGGGAGGAAGGCTCTCAAGCTCCCTAAGCATGAGTCTCTTAGTAGATGGTGGCCTCTCATGGGCAGGTAGGTGCTTAGGAGAAGCACAAACTATTAGCGAAATCCCGGGTGGGGACATGGAGGGCCCCTGCTCAGAGCTGGAATCCTGTAGAGCAGAGGTTCTCACCTTCCCGATGCAGAACCCCTTTAATGTAGCTCCTCATGCTGTGACCCCAACCATAAGGTTCTCATTGCCACTTCATCACTGTCATTTTGCTAGTTATAAATCATAACGTAAACGTAAAAAATGTGTTTTCTGATGGTCTTAGGTGGCCCCTGTGAAAGGGGTCATGACCTACAGGTTGAGAAACTCTGGTGCAGAGACAGAGAGAATGCCTTTCCCTTTGTTTCTCAAACATTACCTCCTCTGTGTAGCCTCTGAGTCTTGTAGGCAAAAGCAGCCCAGTGTGTGTCCCAGAGTCCCCACAATGCTCTTCTTTCTTTTCTATTAGGACCCGTCGAGCACCAGACGGCAGGGGTCCTTGTGTCAGTGTGCCCTTGTGTCCCCAGCCAACCCCGGCCCACTCCAGCTAGTTTGATTCAAGGAGGCACACTAGTCAATCAGGAGACTTCAGCCCCTCACAGGCATTAGAGTGGAGCCACACATCTCCCCTGGGAGTGACCTGGTTGATGGCAGCTCAGGGGCACTTTGGGACAGCACAGGGGATGCTCTAATGTTGGTACTGGTGGGGAGCACAGGAAGTTCTGAGGCTTTGGTACCGACAGGGTCTACATCAGGAATGTCAGAAAGGGAGGTCAGGACCAGAGATAGAGAAGTAAGGAGCGTATATTTTGATGTTTGGTGTGTGTTTAGGAGGGGTTTAGGCAGGGGAGGAAGGCTCTCAAGCCCCCTGAGCATGACCCATAAAGCTGTCAGTAAGCAGCTCCTACCCCTTGACCCTGGCCTGTCTACAGGAACCGGCACCAACGCCTGCTATATGGAGGAGCTCCAGAATGTGGCAAGTGTAGCTGGGAACTCAGGCCACATGTGCATCAATATGGAGTGGGGTGCCTTTGGGGACGATGGCTCACTGGGCATGCTCAGCACCTGCTTTGATGCTAGTGTGGACCAGGCATCCATCAATCCAGGCAAACAGAGGTATGGCTGAGGCTCAGGCAGTGGCAGTGAGCACTGGACTGCACTGGTGAACACAGCTGATGGCCTGCTACTTCATGCGGGTATGCATGCGCCCTCATACAGGTTTGAGAAGATGATCAGCGGCATGTACCTGGGGGAGATTGTCCGCCACATCCTCCTGCATTTAACCAGTCTTGGAGTTCTCTTCCGGGGCCAGAAGACTCAATGCCTTCAGACCAGGGACATCTTCAAGACCAAGTTTCTCTCAGAGATTGAAAGGTACCTGCATTGCAAGGCAGTCTGTCACTGTGGGGGGTGCTGGTGGTGGAGGGAACCACTCAAGGATTAAGTGGGGGGAAACCCAGAGAGAGGAAGCTAATGCAAGGGTATTCTATTCCTTCCTGGCTTCAGTGACAGCCTGGCCCTGCGTCAGGTCCGAGCCATCCTGGAAGATCTGGGGTTGACTCTGACCTCTGATGATGCCCTGATGGTCCTAGAGGTGTGCCAGGCTGTGTCTCGGAGGGCCGCCCAACTCTGTGGGGCAGGTGTGGCTGCTGTAGTGGAGAAGATGCGTGAGAACCGGGGTCTGCAGGAGCTGACAGTGTCCGTGGGAGTAGATGGGACACTCTACAAATTACACCCTCAGTGAGTCTGGGTAGGTGGGTCAGGCAGGGAGGCATGGCCAGCTGGGCTCGGCTAGCCTGGGCTGACCTCAGCCCTTTCTCCTCACAGCTTCTCCAGGCTGGTGTCGGCTACAGTTCAGAAGCTAGCCCCTCACTGCACGGTCACCTTTTTGCAATCAGAGGATGGGTCTGGCAAAGGTGCAGCTTTGGTCACTGCTGTTGCCTGTCGCCTTGCCCAGATGTCTCGTGTCTGAGGGAATCTCCAAGAACAATGAGATTTCACTGGACTAGGGCCTCAGCCTAGTCTGACCCCCTGGCAGGTCTAGCCACCCAGGACCCCAAAGCAAGCCACGTATGACCCCCATATAACCACCTGTCCATACCCAATGGCTTTCAAAGAGAAGTAACACTTGGGTTAGCAATATATATATATAATTTATTTACATTCACGTCCGCTAAAATCCCTACATGCCCCGGCAGCCGGGCAAGGCTGTGTACATAAGGCCAAGTGTAAGTGCATGAATGCACTTAAGACAGAGTCAGGACACAAGCTTCACACAACAGGCCCCACACAGGGGCACTGGCCAGCCCCAGGAATGGGCACGCCACGGCACACACACTTGCCATTGTACAGCCCGGGACTCCCATTGCATATTCACACGCCCCGCTGGGCAGGGCACCTCGAGGCTGGGGGCGGGGAAAGGATCAGGGAGGTGCCTTTGGGTGTCCCTGGGTGGGTGGGAGAAGGGCAGCATGTGAGAGGCAGATGTGTACGACACTGGGCATGAGAGACGTGAGCAGCCTCCAGGTGCACAGCATGAGATGTGTGTAGTGGGGGGGGGGGGGGTCCTGCATGACCTGGAGAGGGGTGTGTGTGAGATGAGCACACGAGGCATGCGTGAACACGTGCCTGTGTGGTGATCGTGTGCCTGAATCCAAGGGCCAGCCCCTGTCCAGCTGGGGCCCTTAGTCCCCCAGGCTTGAAGCCAGGCCCCTCAAATATACCCCTACCCAGCAGGCACAGAAATGTTTGCATAAGGCCCACCTCAGGCAAGAGCTCTAGGGGCCATGTCCCAAGCCCAGCATGTGTGAGCATGCTGTGTGTATGCGGGGCCCCTGGCAAGGGACAGGAGGAGAGGTAGCATCACACGCATGTACACACACACACACACATGGGCTGGCTCAGCCCAGGCTCCAGGCACTGTCCACTCTTGGCCCTGAGACCAGGGCAGAGTGAGAACAGGTGGCTATACCAACCTGGCCAGGCAGGCCATGGAGGGATGGAATTTGGGCAGGGTCTGAAGGACCAGCGTTAAGGGACAACTTCAGCCAGGGGGGGGGGCCTGTCCAAGCAGCTCTCCCCGGGTGTGGGGGTAGGGCCCCTGTCTGGCTTTTGCCTGTCCCTGGCAGGTGCCAAAGCTGGTGAGAGTGTAGGCATTACCGGCTAGTCTCAGCACTCGGCCTCTGACACTGTGAAGAGGCCAGCATCTGGCTGGCCCAGTCCAGCCACGGCTGCCGCCAGCTGGCCGAGGTTGCCGTTGGGGAAGTGCCGTGCCTCCCAAAGGTTGAGGATCATGGCTGTGGGGCTGGGCTTGGAGGCAAAGAAGCTAAGATGGCTGCAAAGAAGAGGCAGTCTTGGTCAGTGGTCTGGCCTCACTCAGGCTGCCCTGTCAGGTCCCCAGTCTAACCGAGGGTAGGCATCCCCTCAAATACACCAACCACCCTGGCCACTAGTGGCTGTGGCACAGACCCTGTAAGCCTCCTGTCTACCCCAAATACCCCACCAGTCCCCCCTCTGCCTATCTCTACCCACCTGTCCAGGTGAAGTTTCTGGGCTAGAGTCCGCCAGTCGGCACCCCGGCTGCAGGGTGGGTCCAGGCTGGTAATGATCTTTTGCCGAATGAGGAAGGGGATCTTGAAGGCACTGGGGCCCACCAGGGCTGGGACCCCCCCTTCACTCTCCAGAGCCAGCAGTTCAGCAAACCTCGTGTCCTGGGTTGTGTGAGGTATGCAACAGGTGCCAGTCAGAACTCTGCCCAGGGCTGCCAGGGCTGTGGGAGTTTCCAGACCACCCCAGACAACGGGGACAGCAGGGGCACTGGGCATCCTCTCCCTTATGCGCCAGGGCCCTACTCTTTGAGTCTCAGAGACGTACCACGTGGACAGAGTCACAGTCAGTGTTAGACACACACACACGCACACACACACACACACGCACACACACACTACTGCTCTGCTGGCCATGCACACTCATTGCTCTTATCTCCCCACATGCTTCCACTTGGGTCCTGCTGCTGTTATCTGTCAAGCGCCTGCTCTTACTTACCCACTAGGGCCCAGGACAAAGTCCCTCTTTGGGGAAGCCTCCCAGGGCTTCAGGCCAACTCTGCCTCCTCCTCTTCCTCACCCTGTTTGATTCCCCTCCCCAGATCTCATTTACACCTCTGTCCCCAGCAACGTGGAAGAAGCTAGAAGGAGCTGAGTGGGTAGGGCTGGTGGCAGGTTGGCAGCTAGGCCCAGAGATGGGATGTTTCTGGGGCGGTTGGAGGTGGGAGCACCTCACTTTCCTGCCCACCTTAGTGATGTTAAAGTTGATGTTGAAGCTCTGCCCATCACCTTCCACCTGCCACACCCACACCTTGCAGGCCAGGTCAGTGGTGCTGGCATTGATGCGCTCCAAGGTGAAGGTGCAGTGAAGATGCTGCTGGGTGCCGTTCCAGATGTGATAAAAAGGGACCTCCTGTGGAGAGGGACAGAGAGGTGGCATCCAGTGTGCCCGGCACCAGACTGGCGCTCTGGCCATGGCGGGCACCTCACCTGGTAGCTGACCAGGAGTTTGCTCTTCCACAGGGAGCTGGGCACATCATGGATGGACAGGCGTAGGTTGTGGTAACTGTCTTTGAAGTGCAGGATGCGAGGCTCCTGGATCAGCTGTCCACCCAGCTGCTTCTCCAGCTGGACCACCTCCTGTGGTGCCCGGAGGGTCAGCAAGGCCCACGGATGGGAGTAACCCTCCCTGCTGCCCCCCAGACAAGGGCGTCTGTATGCTTAGGGCTGGGTGGTCAGCCCACAGGGCCGTGTGTGGAAGTACCTTGAGTGCATCGTGGGTGTCATGCAGGCAGTACACACGGATGTTGTACTCAAGGGAAGTACAGGCCACAGGAGCGAACAGCAGGAGCTTGAGCCGCTTGGTGGCCGCCACACTGAGGGCCTCTCCCACCAGGGCAAAGCGACCTAGCTGCTCAGTGAAGACGTAGCAGGCACCGGCCTCCAGCTGGCAGTAGTAGAGGTGGGACGGCGACTCCTCCCCAAGGTGTAGCACATCCTGTGGGCAGGGCCTAGTGGGTCAGTTCCTAACCAGCTGGGAGTCCTCAGAGCCACCAGGCCACCCTCAGCCCTCAGAAGTGGCCAAAGCTAGGGGAGACTCAGGACCACACAGCTGCTAAAGACCAAGAAGGCCAAAGGAATGGGAGGTCATGCTCACTGGAGGCCAGGGTTCGGGTGGGGGAGCCTCAGACACTGTTCCCTGCTTACCTCCCAGCTGCCCTCGCAGGACTGCTTTTTGAGGTGCAGGCTCCAGCTGTCAGGACTGGGTTCCCCGCAGTGGTCCATGGCCAGGATGACCGGCCGGGTGAGCAGGACTCCTGGAGGCCCACAGCTAACGATAGGACTCAGCAGGGTCTGACAGCCAGCTAGGGACAGCCTCAAGTGGGGAAATACGGGTGGGGAGGGAAAGGCGTCAGTGGCTGGTCCGAGACTGTGGGGTTTGGGATGGGCTCTGAGTGGGGCAGTTGGCACCCCAGGGGCAGGAGCTGCAAAGCAGGGTGAGCTTAAGTGTGCCTTATCCCTGTCCTCCCTCATGCCAGGTCAGAACAGGCACAGCAGGGTGTGTGTGTGTGTGTGTGTGTGTGTGTGTGTGTGTGTGTGTGTGTGTTCCAGTGATTCAGGGCGGCAGCAGGTGGGTGCCCTCCCAGTCCCCTACCACAGCAAGGCCCAGGCCCACACCTCACGTCTTCTGGCTTGTGCAGTGTGAGGTAGATCTCGTAGATCTTTCCTCGGGGGATGGCATCTGGGGGAATGAGGAGGCTGATTCCTGTAAGAGCAAAGGGTCGGGGCTTATTTCTACAGATACTCAATACCCTGTGAACTAGCCAGACCCATGACTTTCCCCTGTAGCCAGCCTTGTCTGGGGACAGAGGTGCTTCAAGGACAGCCATACTGTCCCACCACCCACATAGGCACGACTGAGTCAGGGAGACTCCAAGAATGTTGGAGGTAAAACAGATTGGAAAACGCATAACTAGGCTGGAAGAGGCCACGTACACTGTTTCTACCTCCCCTGTTAGCCAAATGACATTATTTGGGACCAGAGCATTTTCTGTTTAAAACCTTCCCCATCTTCCAGGCCGCTATGCAAGGCCCTCCCTGTCATCCCAGCAGTACTCTGCCCTGCCTTTTCTACAGTCAGTGGTTCCCCGACAGGGGTCCTTCCTCCTCTATTTTCTGTCTCCTCTAAGAACTGGTGGCTTCCTGCCACTGTCTCCATCCTTGCAGGTGCTGATGGTCTCTAACAGCCCTCCATGGCCAGCGTCTACAGCCCAGATGTCCCCCCATTCCACGATGTGTCCTGCCCCAGAAGCTTTCAGCAACAGTGTCAGTGTGTGGGGTAGAGAGGAGTTTTGTGGGGTCCAGCAAGGACAGAGCTGAAGAATTAGAGCAGAGTGAGGCCCTGCTCCAAGGACGGAAAGTCCCACACGAGGAACCTCTCAGCTCATACAGGAAAAGGGGAGACATTCTGTGACTTCATCCTTAAAGCAGACAGATGTAGCTCCAGGGTCAAGTCCTATCTATATAAGGACATTATAGTCTGCAAAGGTACAATGACGGCTCCATAGGGTTATACAGCCTACTGACATCCGAGTTGCTGGGGTTGTGAGTGCACTCTGGGATGTTCGCCTATCTGTGCCCATCAGGAAGTGGTCTGGGACTGTTTCACAGAGCTGACACCCAGGAGAGGAATCTGTTGACCAGGCGCTTGCAGTTGCTGCTTCCCTCACTAGCCTGGTGCTGCTAGTGTTGGTGACACACACTCAGCCTGGTGTGAGTGCTGGCTGTAGGGAGGTGCACACACTTGCATACTTATTCCAAACTGGCTACTCATGCTGGGCACCCACAAGACTGAAAGGAAGAAAGGGTTCTAGCTCTCAGTCCAGCAAGGAGAGAGCCAAGTGAATGTCAGTAAGGCATGCAGGGGAGAGCGGGCAGCTTCCCACGCTGCCAGGGGCCATCGAGTACCCACCATCCGTCTGCCTTTTTGTTGGAGTTGACAGGTACCGTCTCACCTCGATGGCCCCATGAGGATTTACCAGACCCTGTCCTGAGGAGTGTGAGGCCTAGATAGCAATGGTAGAGGAGGTGCTAGAAAGGTAGGTGGATCCTCGTGAGCAAGGGGCAGCATGGTGTGTTCAGGCGCCAAGGCTCTAGAGTGGCTGTCATATACAGAAGTGAACATAGGAGGGGACAGCACACTGCAGCTAGCCAGCAGGGGTGGGTCACATCAGCCTTGTCACGTGGGCTTTGTCGGGAGCAATAGGAACCCAGAAGGAGTTAAGTAGGGGAGAGATGCAATCAACTCTGGATTCATCCAGTGAATGTTTGGGGGCTGGGGATGAGATAAGGGGTATGTCAGTCTGGACGTGGTAAAGTATCAGGGAAAGATGGGGAGGAGGAGGAAGAGGAGGAGGAGGAGGAGGAAGAGGAGGAGGAGGAGGAAGAGGAGGAGGAGGAGGGGGAGGAGGAGGAGGAGGAGGAGGAGGAGGAGGAGGAGGAGGAGGAGGAGGAGGCAGAGCTGTTGGGAAGGGCGAGCACGCGGAATGTTATGTGACTACAGTGGGTTGGTGGTGAGCGGTGAAGGAGACAGAGCAGGAACCAAGGTGACCCCAGCCAGTTTCTAGCTCAGGTGCAGACTGTGCTAGCTGTGAGCTCGGGAAAGCCCGAGAGGAGGTAGCTGTGGGAGACAGTGGGAGACGGTTCTGTTTTAGTCACAAAGACTCTGAGGTGCTGGGAGACATCCAGATGGAGCTGCCCAAGAGTTCTAAGGCCTGGGAGAACTGGGGGCTGGGATAGAGGAGCAGGTGAAGTCACGTGGAGAGAAATGGCGCGGAGAGGGAACTCTGAGGAATGCCTGCATTGGAACAGCCAGAGATGGGCAAGGAGATGGGGGACATAGGGTCACCAAAGAGAGGGAATAGAGAATTTCAGAGTGGGGTGGTCAACCTTATTAGTGGTTGCTGTGATTTCTTCAAGATGGCCCAAGAGGTCTCAGGGACCCTGTCTGAGCACTTCTGTGGAGTGGTGGAGCAGTGAGGGTTCCAAGGGGTGCTCTGCTGACTTGTCATTTGTGAGTCTCTGGGGTCTGGTGTTTGCCCTACTCCTGAGCCTGGAGCCGAATGCAGACAGAGCCCACCACATGTAGGGCTGACTATCTGATAAATGAACAGACAATACTTTCATGTCCACAGGCAGCAAGGAGATCCTTACCCATGGCTTCACTGTAGCTCCTCCAACTGAATCCTAAACTATATCTGCTGGCCAGACACAGCCACTCCAGAGGCCGGTGCACTCAGGAGGAACATCTGGGCTGTTTTGGCCTTCTCTGGGAAGATGAGACTAGTCTTAGCCCCTCATGCTCTCTGGGGTCCTACCTGTATTAGGGATCATCAGCCGGCCCCCGAGGAAGTTGAAGGTCCCATAGGCCATGTTGCTGGTGCCTCGGGGCAGGGAACGGAAGTAGTTTTGGGTGGAGAGGCGGGAGACGAAGTCCTCAGCCTCAGAGGTGGGTGAGCTGTGGTGCAGTGTATGGCGGCCGCCACCCAGTGGGCTGAGCAGGTGACCATTAGAGAGCTGGAACTTGGGGCTGGGCCCATCCTGCCGGGGACATAGACTGCCTTGGTAGGTAGTGGTGGTGGTGCTGAGGTCAGGCTGGATGGTGAGCAGATGGGGATTGTCTATGGGATAAAGACAGACTCAGCTGGTGGCTCAGAGGCCTTGAGGACTCAGGCAGGAGAGCAGGGAGAGGGGCCACCTCACCTGCTTTGTTGGGCTTGATGCTGACAGGTTGGAAGCCTGAGGTGAGGATGGAGGAGTCGGCCACATCTGAGTCCAGCCCTTCCTTCTTGCGGCAATAAATGAGGATAAGAACAAGCAGTAGCAAGATGAGGCACACAGCCACAGCAACAAGGCCTATGTAGAGGGCCACATCCTCCGGGCCAGAAGCAGCTGCAAGAGAAAGCATGGCCTTGGGAACGGCAGGGCTGCAGAGGTGGTGAGGAGAGGCCCACAGTCTATACCCCAGGAGAATAAGGGCTCAGCATTCCCTGGGCAGTGACCATAAGGCAGGGAACATGGTATTGGCGTGCGTGCATTCTTGTCCTACACCTGTTACCTCCTTGCTTGGGACTGAACAAGTCCTCACAGGCATAAGATTTGGCCTGAGCTTGCCAGGAGAGTGGAGGAGAGGAAGAGCTACTTCCCTGGGGTGAGTGGTCTATGCTTGGCTGCTAGGCTGGGGATCAGGGTGGCAGGGGCAAGGTGTACTCCTGGGATACCCAAAGTACAGTGCTATGGTTTACACATGCCTGCTTAAGGAGTCACATATTACAGGCTTGGTCCCCAGTGTGGCAGTGTGAGGGGCAGTGGGATCTTTTAAGAGGTGGGGCCTAGTGGGAGGGTATTACATCATTGTAAGTGCTGACTGCAGACCATGGGTATGTGTGTTCATCTCTCTTTGTGTCTGTCTGTCTGTTTCTTTCTCCCTGACCTGTGATCTCTCTCTTGTATGTACTACTGATATGGTACCATCTTCCACTAAGTAATGTGGCATGGGTGGGGGGTTACATTTGCCAGAGCCAGCATCATGCTATTTGGAATTTGAGCCTCTAAAACTAATAAACCTCCTTTGCTATTTCATTATAGTAATAGACAACAGACAAATACATGGATGATCAGCTTCTCATGTGTTTCCAGGAGCCCTTATGTATGCCACCAGCCCTGGAACTGGGGTGGGGTGGCAGGACCAACCACTTGGAGGAAGTTCTATTGATTTTTGAGAGTTTTGCATAATGGAAGAAATGTCCATCAGAAAGGAATTGACACAGATAATTAGGTTTTTAATTGAAAGAATAGGGGAGGGTGTAGTCTAGAGAAAAAAATCCAACAGAGATCTTTAATTGTTAGTTATGGCCTTGTAATTAACAGGCCTCACAAGCCCAGCATCCCCACAGGACTTACGTGTGTGCTTGGGGGATGGGATAATTTCAAGGCTGTGGGAGAGCAGATGGGTGTACATGAGTCAAGGTTCACAAACATCTGTGCGTGTCTTGGGAGGAAGGTGGTGAGGATGTATGAGCACACAAATAGGTGTTAGAGATGATGGGGATTCTGGGATCCCAAGCCTTGGAGAGACACAGACTATGGCAAGGTAGCTGCCTTGACCACCACCTCTAGGGCTGGACAGGGCCAACTCTGGCAAACTCAAGTGGACCCTGGGGCCAAAAAGACTCACTGTGCAGGCAGAGGTCACTGGTACAGTTGCGGGTGTCCAGGTCAGCACCCCGGCACTCCTCACCTCCATTGCGGGGTGCTGGGTCAGAGCACTCACGGCTCCGCCAGTGGGTACAGTCAAGTCCACAGGCTGACCACTTACTCCATGAACTCCAGCTCCCATCCACTGGACAAGAGAGACACAGGCAGAAAGCAAACAGTCCAATCAGCTTAGGAAGCTGGCCTGGGTGGCCTGCCTGGGTGGCCCCACTAGTCATCTGGACCAGGCAGGACAAGCTGGCCTGGACTTGGGCACAATGCCAGGGTCAAGCTCTCCAATCTGTAGGACCTTGAGCTGTCCAGCCAGCCTTGATGACACATGCTAATGACGGGGAGGCGCGATGATGCCAGGGGCTGCTTGGCTCTCCCCACCCAGGGAGGCTGTCCTGGTCCCGAGGTGGTAAGGGCTCTTAGTCACATGACTGCCCTTCTGGTCCCAGGCACAGGTGGAAGTGCAGCCCCAGGCTGAGCCTAGATCCTGTCCTCAGACTGCATCTTAGACCCTAAATTGAGCCCAGGCCTGGACACAGACTGAGCCCTGACTCTGACCACACTGCACCCTGATCCCCACCTCAGACTGAGCCTGGCCCTGCATGGCAGGCGGGTGGGATGGAGCCATGGGGGGGCAGGCTGGTGGGTGCGATGGAGCCAGGCCACGGAGATGGCGTGGTGAGGAACGATGCAGGAGGCGGTGGCCGCTGGTACCTGGGCACAGAGTGGCGCAGGCTGTTTTCTGGACATTCTGCCCCTCACAGAAGGCGCCCCCGTTGAGAGGTGCCGGGTTGGTGCAGCTCCGGCTCCGTTTCTGCCAGCCGCGCCCACAGCTGGCGCTGCAGATGGACCACTCAGTCCACGTCGACCACCCACCGTTCACTGGCCGGATAGAGAAGGACTGGGGTCAGGGAGCGGGGGAATCCTCAGACATGCTGGTCCAAGGGATAGGGGAGGAGGGCAAAGGGCCTGTGAGCTGGGAGTGAGTGGGCTGCTGGGCTGGGGGAATGCTGAGGAGGGCCAAGCCTAGGCTGCTGGACCTCAAGGCCTGGCAGCACCTTCTGATACTCTGCCCTCTTGGCAAGTGTCGGGGCAGCCAGGCTAAATTGTAGCTCACAGGGCACCTCCAGCTGGAACCCAGCACCTCAAAGGGTTGATCCTGCACGATCTCCCTCTGCCTGCTCTTAGGGGTCCCATGTTATGTGGCTCTACTTCCCGTTCTGGGGCCTGAGAAGCACAAGGATGACTGTTATGTTCCTCTGAGCCTCACCTTGCCTCTTCATCTCTTGCACTGTGCCCCACTCACAAGTGGCCAACACCTGTCCCATCCCTTTGCCCAGACATACCTCTGGCCTCTTTCCTAGTCAGGACACTGTCTGGTCAGCCTGGCCCTTGCTCCATGCCTTTCCATCCTACAAGCCACACATCACTTCCCTGATGGTACCTCAGTACCTCCTCCTATGACCGGGGAGCCCAGGACCCACCATAAACAATGACAGCAGCCGAGGCGCTGCGGCGACGGGCCACGATGTTCTTGGCCACACAGGTGTAGTTGGCAGTGTCGGCCAGGCGGGCTTGCCGTACCACGAGGCTGTGTTCCCGTGTGATGTACACATTGGGATCAAGGGAAGGGTCCACAAGGTCCTCATTCCGGAGCCACTCCACCTGGGGGGAGAAGCCACGCCACTCCATGGCTGGCCCGCGCTGGCCTGACCGGGGACAGAGTGGCCACTGGAGAGGTGGCAGCCAGGAGCCTGAGCTGTAGGTGGGGTAAGAGGTCTGGGAGCCCTGTGCCCCTGTAGAGTGGGTCCTGCAGCCCCACTCACCTCAGCTGGGGGCATGCCTTCTGGGGGGCGACAGGGCAGCACGATTCCCTGCTCCAGCGACACTTCCTTGGCCAGCGGCTCCTGTTCAAAGTTCTTGCGCAGATCTGGAGGAAGAAAACAGTGTCGTAAGCGTCTGGCTTAGCCTGACAGGCTCCTGGCCTTTGGTCCTGCAGGAGTCATGACACATGACAGAAAGAAGTGCCAAAGTGCACCGGGGTCACGGGGACACGGGACACGGGGACACGGGACACGGGGACACGGGGACACAGGGACACGGGGACACGGGGACACGGGACACGGGGACACGGGGACACGGGACACGGGGACACGGGGACACGGGGACACGGGACACGGGGACACGGGACACGGGGACACGGGGACACGGGACACGGGACACAGGGACACGGGGACACGGGACACAGGGACACGGGGACACGGGACACAGGGACATGGGGACACGGGGATACGGGGACACGGGGACACGGGACACGGGGACACGGGGACACGGGACACGGGGACACGGGGACACGGGGACACGGGGACACGGGGACACGGGGACATGGGATACGGGGACACGGGGACACGGGGAGGATTTATGTCCCCAGGCTCTTCCTCCACCCATCAAGGTAAGGCTGTGACCTCCAGGAAGCCTGCCCCTCTCCAGGCCTGGCCCCATACTCACAGGCTATCCGGATGTAGGCCTTCTGACTTTTGGTGGTGCCTGAGGAGCTCCACGCCACACACTGGCACCAGTATTCCTCCAGCCCGAACACTTTCTCTACCTGCTGCCTTGATACATTGATACGGACCTCCATGGCTGGCAACCCTGCTGGGTTCAAGGACTATACTGAGTCTCCCTGTCTTAGACAGTTGACGCCCGGTACCACACACAGCAGCCTGTGGACACTGTGAGCCCCTCAGCCTGGAGGGAACTTCAGGCTGACCAGAAGGGATGCTGACACGTGGAATATGGTTTCTGGGACTTCCATTCCTTCTACTCTGTCACCTGAGGCCTGTCTCAAGTAAGTCGCTGACAGAAAGTCTCTAACGTGGTTACTCATGGGGCTTTGGTCAGCAGCAGGCTTTGGCCTCCAGGAGCCCCAGAGAGGAAGGGTGTAGCAGACAGGCTGAGCTCTTTGGAGGTAGACAGGGTAGGGAAGTCTGCTAACCTCCCCGGAGGGCCAGCAGGTAGATCTGACAGGTGATAATGTAACAGCTATTATCATTACAGCTGCTAGGCGGGATGGAAACAGACTCCTGGGACTCAGGGTTTCCCGCATGCCAGGGTGGCATCTCACTCATGCTGCTCCCTTCCCTGGAACCGTTCCTACTCTGTGCTCCGTGGGGGTGCCCCACTCTGGATAGAGAAGCAGGTGCAGAGAACACCTGCTTTGCCCCAAGCACCAGGATGTCTGAATCCAGCGTGGTCAGTGTTCTACAGTCAGCTGGGGTGGCCTAAGTGTGCTCATCCATCCCCCAGGGGGTTACAGTTCAAGACAGTAAGGGTCAGCAAGCACGCGGTGGGGGGCGGGGGGAGGCAACGGGGCTGGTGGTCAGAGGAGTCTGGGTGTACTGGGAGAAACCCTTCTCCCACCCCAGTCAGATCCCTGCCTTCTGCAGCAACCAGAACCAGACAGTAGGGTGCTTGGGGGAGGGGCTGGTCCCTTTGACAACTCAGAATTGGGGATGCTGGTCCGGCTCCATGCCACCTCCCACCCATAGTCTGCAGCCAAAACCACTGTCCCAGAAGTGAGAAAAGACTGTTTGTTTCCAATTTCTCCTCCTCCTGACCCCAATTTCCCTTGGGTCACTGGCTTATCAGAAAGAGAGAGAGAGGCCAGCGCCAATGTGTTTCCATTGTTAACAGAGAAATTCAATTAGGGTCGCATTGCAGGAGCAGTGAGCCCAGCTGAGCCAGCTGGCCTGGGAGACTGCTTTCCTTCTTCATTTCTCTAACATGTCTCCCTGACCCTTCCCAGACCCCTCATGGAGTCTTCCAGCTGCAGCACTGGGACCCAGATGAGTCTATCACCCGTCCCATCCTCTGGCTAGTTCATACAGGTGCCTACAGTCGCCTCTGGCTGCGATGATTACTAGGCAACTTATCTCTGTTCTGGACACTTTCTCCTGAGATTCCTACTCTCTCGGGTGTAAGGTTGGGTGGGGCTAAGAACCATTGTGCCCTGCACAGGGCCTGGGTGCAGGAGAAGCGCCCTAGGCATCAGCTACCTGTCAAGCACTCATAAACTTGGGGCCTCCTAGACAGAGTCATGGGTGGAGCAGGGTCACTTTTCCCTTCTTCCTGTGTCAGGGTCAGGGATGGACAACCTCCAGGAGATTCTGGCCTGGGGTACTGAGTGTCCTCTGGGTGGACAGGAAAATTGATGGCCCCAAGCTCCATTCTTCACCACCCCAGGGCAGCTCAGCTTGGGAGCCACAGCACTACACTGGAGTGCTATGTTCTGTCCTTCAACCCCTTCCCACTCTAACTTCTGCTGCTGTGAAGGGGGGACAGCGAGGGGGGCACTTTTATCCACAATGGCCTAGCTTCAGGCCACACCTCTACAAAGGGAGCCATAAGCCCCACAAGCTCTGAGGGCTGGGGCAGGGGGACACTAGACCCTGCCCTGCCTTCCAGCAGGTCATTAAGGAGCCAGCATCCTGGGAATGGAGTCTAAGGGGGGCAGTATCAGCCCGACTAGGAAATATGAGCAGGTGCCAGCCTTGGAGAAGGAGGGACCCCCAGGGTGGCTGGACTAGGGGCGGTGGATGTGTGTGAATGCATATGTGAAATCTGGGAACCCACAGTTGGGACTTGCTGAGTGTTTCTGGGAGGTGGAGGATTAGCTGGGCACCCTGAAGTCAAAGTGGGTCCCTTCTCGCTGATTTTAATAAGCACCACGTTTAACAATGAATAATTACAGTCCGTACCAGAGGCCAGTGCTTGCTTTTACAGACTCCAGGCTTCCCCTGGCCTTCTGGACGGGAGGTGAAGGTAAATGGAGGGCATTTGTCTCTTGTGAAAGTCCCCTTTGTCACCCTAGCCCTCACACAGGAAAGAGCAGGGCTCAGGTCTGCGTGGAAAGCAGTTCCCTGCCACACCTGTCTGACCAGACTGGTTCAGAGTCTTTGGTATGTGCATTTGTAAGACGCTTTTGCCACGGCCTCTGTGCCGAGTTAGGGAAAGCCTTCCTCCTGGCCTTGCAGCACTTTGGTTCATAGCTGAGAGATGATTAACTCGGTGAACTTGATGTACTGGTCTTTGGAGGCCCAAGGCTTGAAGTTCAAGGCAGAAGAGGGACCTGGTGGTTATGTGGGATGTGTTCCCATGATTCCGCTTCTCTGCTCATATGGAAGGACAGCACAGGTGCCAATGAGGTACAGGGTGGGGACTGTCAGTGTGTGCTGCCAAGGTGCAAGGTGCTCAGTCAGAAAGGGCCTGGGTCCCAGACAAACTGTGCACCTGAGACCTGTGACACCATGCTGTTCCAGGTAAGGAGGGGTGGACAGGTCCATGGCAAGGCTCACGAACACATGACACACATACAATGCCATTCTACCCATGCAATGACAGGGTTTCTCCTCCAACCTGAAAAGGCCACTCCCCTCCAGTTCACAGATGAAACTACTGATCTGGGGCTGGAGAGGGTGTTTCCTGGGGTTCTCATGCCCAGACAACGTGGGTTCTGGAGCTGCACTCACAGAAGTCCATCAGCACCTCTGGTCTTGGGAGGTACTGTTACTATCTAGAACTTTCTTGAGCTGCACTCCCGGGCTTCCTGCAGGGGGGAGTCAGCAGACTGAGAGCTGTGGAGGCTGAATCTTTAGTAGCTAACCTGGTATAACTTGGGGGCTTGCTGGAAGGAAGTGGCAAGCAACAGGTATGCATACGGTTGGAACAGTGCGGAATGCAGAGCTCAGTCAGGAGTCACTAACCTATGAAACAGGCCAGGGAGCAGAGTCCCTGGGGCCTCTGCTGGTGGGCCTCTGCACATGGTGGGGAGGAACCCTGCCTCTGTGAACTCTGGAGGCAGAGGATGGGTGTCCTCTCTGTGGGCCAGAAGACCTGGCTGGAGCCTGCTTCTGAGGACTAGGTCATGCTGTCTGAATCTGGGGCTCTTCAGTTTGCATTCACAATAGCAAGCGCTTCTGACTCTTCTCCCAGGCCACAGCCTCACCATCTGCCCTGCGTGAACCTCCCACAGAACAAGTCTGACTACAGCTTTCCTGACACCTGCTTGCACCCCAGGCTCACTTTCCCACCCAACCCCGAGCCATCCTCAAGGGCCAGTGTCCTGTCTCTCACCCTATCCCTTTGGACAGGGAAGCACCCTCCTTCTACGTACTTCTAAACTTGGACGCTACTCCTCCTCCTCTTGAACTCCTTCCCAGCAGCCACTACCCATTCCTGCTTCCCTACAGCACAGGCCACATCTGGGTCACCTTTCTGGCCCCTTTCTTGTCCCTCTTTAGCATCTGAATGGATCCCAGTACTGCTTGTCTGCCTGGATTGCACCTGGCTCATCCTCACTCTGGTGGTCTCCACATCCCAAATGGGCTGTCTTCTGGGGTGTGTGCTGTATCAGTCTGGCTGAGGTCATGGTGGGAAGAGGTGCCGGACTGAACCAGAAGGCTTTATGCATGTTAGTGGCTGTTAGTGTTAGTTATGTTGGTGTCAGCATGGCTGCCTCTGTGGCTCTGCTTTTGGGGAGTACTAGAAGCCAATTCAGAGCTCTCTATGCATGCCCCCCCCCCTTGCCCACCTGTTGCCTGAGACCTGGCAAGGCAATGAGGGGAGCCGGTGTCCTACAGGAGGGTAGGTACTTCTTGGCTTTGCCTGCTGCTCTTAGGACTCCCTGCCCATTTGAGCCGAGCCTTCTTGGGTCTGCTTCTCTTGTCGGCCATACAGGCCTGCTTGTCACGCACAGCTCTGGTCACATCACTCTGTAGTCTGAAGTCCCACAGGTCAGTGGCATTCCTTGGGGCCCCTGTGTACACTATGCACCTTCATCCAGCTTCACTGCTGAGCCGTGACCAGCATGCCTGGTCTGTTTGGCTACGTCCCTGGGCAGGGGTGTTTCCTCCCTCTTCTCTCTCTGTCCATTTCCTAGTCCTCCATCACTTAGCCTCCCCTGAGGAGCATGTCTGTGAGCCCTGAGGCAGCCTCGACTCTGCTCTCCTCTTACTAAGAAGCCACCCCACTGTCTGCCTCTTGGGGGACTGTGTCCTCATCAGAGGGAATGTGAAATAATGCAAACATGCTTGAGCAGATGGCAGAGAACAACCAGAGAATACGTTCTTATCACGCGGAATCTGCTCACTTCTACCCCGTGTCTTTGTAGTACCTCTGGACAGGCTGCCCCGATTTTGTGCATTGCTGGGAGACACTGGGGCATTTCAGTGGGTGAGCGTGTGGGAGGGAGGGCCTTCCCTATTACTTCCCAGGTGAGAAGACCTCTGTATATCCATAGGGTCCCACAAGTGGGCCTTCTGCCTTCTGGTGACACAGGAGGCAGGAGGGGCTGCACCCGGCCCTGCTGCTTGCAGAGCTCACAGTCCCTCAGGCCAGCTGTGACTCTTCTCCCTCAGCTGCCTCCCCCCAGTGACCCCATCTCGGGCTCACCACTGCTGCCATCAGTGCTGCGCTCGATCACATGATCCACCTGGCGTACCCACTCCCCATTGCACTTGAAGAAGATCTGCGTGGCGGGCACAGCCTTGCACACCAGCAGCACAGGCTTGTTCTTGACGATGTACACGTCCTCAGGCTCCACCAGGAAGTGGGGAAGTAGGTCTGGGCCAGCACCAGGCACTGGACTGGCCACTGTGGCCACTGTGGCACTCTGCTGGGCACCTGCAGGAGGAGGAAAGGAGGGGTAAGCCAGGTCTTCCTGGGACTGGCGGAGGCAGCTGACATAGCTAAAGCCCAGTTTTTGGATGGGACCAAGGAATATCAGGTGCAGGCTGAGCCACTGGACATCCTTTCTGAGCCTGTGTCTTCATCTGCAAGTTAGTGTAAGAAAGGACCTTCTGACTAGGGTGGCACGGTGAGGGTAAGGCAGGTGTCAGCACTCAGGAGGCTTTGGACATATAGCAGCAAAGACAACCCCATATTCTACTAGGAAACGTTCTGGGATTCATCCTAGCAGACTCTTGTCCCAGTAGACCTGGGTGGAGGTGGAGGGCCTGGCACTTAGACAGGTGATGCTAAAGTACAGGGGAATGGAGAGAGGCAGGGGACTGTACCCAGGGTGTAACTTTGAGGGCAACAAGGGGGTGCTGGATGGAGTTACAGTAGGGAGGACTGGGGAGGGGTGAAGCGGGGAAAGGGCTGGTGAGGCATGATGGGTAGACATGTCAGGGTGGACGCCGGCAGTCTTCCTGGAAGTTCCAAGACCTGGGCCACTTCCCATTCATTCAAGGAGACCTGAATATGGGTTTCCTTCTAATTTTAACTCAAACCTACCACCATCCACAAGTCGTTTGTTACTAATTACATGGGTAATTGGCTCCGAGGTATTGGTGGAGGTAAAATCCCCAGAGCAGTCTGATATGTCTGTCTACCAGCAGGACACCCAAGGCGGCGGCGGGGGGGGGGGGGGGAATGCTGCTCACCAAACGGGCCCCCAGCTGGCCTGGCCAACCCTCAAAGCTGCAGCAATTTCCCACCAACACACAAATTAATAGGGGCCTCTAGGCATAGAAGTGGGGGAACTCCCTAGGAAGTGATTTCTGCTCCCTGGTCCTGGAGACCTTGGGGAGTTAGGTGAAATCACCGACTTTGCCTCTGTGAGATGGAGTCACTGCAATGGCTCACGGGGATTCTGGAATACCTCATGAGGTCGGTTGCTCTGAACTGCCGCCTCAGAAAGGTAGCGGCTGCCAGCAGCGGTCCTTAGCGCCGCCTCCAGATCCCATCCCTCCTTTTAACACTTCTTCCCTCCCTGGCCCCTATGCTGCCAACCTGCGCCTTCCCCCTGTGGCTGTTTCCCCAGCCACCTCCCCACACGTTCCTGCAGCTCTGCAATAAAGGCCAAGCACACAAGCAGTCAGTGAAAATGGAGTTGCCCTTCCCAAACCGCCCTCTGCCGGGGCTGTGTTAGGTTCAGGAATGTGGAAGATTGGGACAGATGGGGGAGAATCCAGACCCTTCGCTGCCAGATATGAGGCCTCAGCAGAAGTCCCCCCCTAGAACCCTAGCTCTGACTCTAAGCTCAGGAAGTGCTCAGGGGGACCACCCTATGACCCACTCACTCTGAGTGTGTGTGTGTGGGGTGCTGAGGGTTGAACCTAGGGCATGGAGCTTGTGCTCCACTGCTGAGCTCCACCCACAGCCTGCAAGCTCAGGAAGTGCTTGAGGTCTGAGTCCGGCTCACTGGTACATCTTAGGGCTCGTTCAGACTGCTGAGGTGGGAGAATGAAGGGGGAAACGGGGAGGGGCTCAGGAGGCAGTTCTAGAGTGTGGGTGTAAGATGAGTGCGGTAGGCATGCTAGGTTCTCAAGACGTGAGCCTGGCCAAGCCACAGCTTCTCAGCAGTCCCCAGGACTGCACACATGAATGGCCAAGCTAGCTAGCCCCAGGCAGGGCCCTGGAAGGCGCCACCACAGTTCTTCAGGGCAGGTCTGGCTCCGCTTCTGCCTCCCCTTAACTGGCAGAGGCTCACATCATAGCGGGTGCCCGGTGCCCGTCTCTTTCCTCAGAGCTGGATGGCATGAGTCCCCTGTGGGGTGTGTGAGCAGGGGGCGGGTGCTCGAGCCTCCCGCCTCTCTATCGATCAGCGCAGCAAGCCCTCCTCACGTCAGCCGCCCGCTGAACCCAGCACAATCCCTCATGTCTGCATTTAACTGCTAATGAAAAATAAATGTACTGTGACCAATAAGGGACATAGCTCACTTCTCCAGGGCCTCCGTCACGCCACTCTGGTGTGGCCTCCCTCCCACTTCTGGGGTGAGGGTATTTATCAGGAGGCCCCAGGGGTACCTTCCAGGCTGTAGCCCTGTCCTCTATCAAGGACACTTATGGGTGAGTGGTAAATTGGGGCCATATCCTCTAGGGACAACAGGGTGCTGTCTGGGTGCTCAGAGCTGGCTTCTCTCTTGCTCCCCCTGTGGTGGGCATCTGCACACTATCCCTGCTCACATGTTCTGAGAGTTCTCTCACCTGAACTACACTGCATGTAGCATGGAGAGCCTTAGCCCCGCTCCCTGCCATGGTGTGGGCCACTACACTGAACACTTTCTATATGAACCCTGCCATCAAGGATGGGACCCAGCAGTGTAAACTCAGACCCAAGTGACCTAGGGCCCTGGTGAGCTCTCTAGTGGCCCAGACCTCCCATTCCCCACTGCCTCAGCTCGGCCTGCTGGTTCTACTTCCAGTGTTTGCCTGCTTGACGGGGGTGTTCCAGGATGGGGTCGAGGCCTTGCCTGGCACCCTCCCATTCGGTTGCAGAAAAATCCACTTTTACAGTACCCACCTCCCAAGCCCGTCTCAACCTGAAAACCACACATCTGCACTCGGGGTACCCTCACTGCCCTGGCTGCTCTCACCATAGGAGACACAGGTGGGTGGTCAAGACTTCTGTCCCCCCAAGCAACAGCCCAGTCCTGGTCCCTGCTGTCTGTCTCACAGTGCAGACAGGGCAAGTACAGGCTCACCGCCACATCTGGGGAGTGGGCAAGTGCAGGCTCACCGCCACATCTGGGGAGTGGGCAAGTGCAGGCTCACCGCCACATCTGGGGAGTGGGCAAGTGCAGGCTCACTGCACATCTGGAGAGTGGGCAAGTGCAGGCTCACTGCACATCTGGGGAGTGGGCAAGTGCAGGCTCACTGCACATCTGGAAGCCCACTCAGCCTAGTTCCCCAAGGCCTTCTCCCGTTGTGCCCACCTGGGCTTTCCCACCCACAGGATGAGGCCCAGCAACTTTCTTGGGCTGCTACGAGGCTGTGTCGGGCTGTGGTCACCAGGGTCTGCAGGCCAGGTATGCAGATGGCGTGGCCCTGAAGTAAGGAGTAGCCCCTGCCTCTCTCGGGAAAGCTGGGCTGCTCATTTGTCAGAAGCCGGCATTCCTGTCCATGCTGCCCCTAGTAAAACAGGAGCAACACTGTAGTTGTCCCCTCCCCCCATGTTTTCTTGGGGATGAGGAGTGAGCATGTGTGTCTACATGCATGTGCAAGTGTGTGTACATAAAGAGGCAGGCCAGAGGGTGGTAGTTACAAGCAGAAAGAAAACTAGATGAACTCCCAGGGTCAGTAGCAGAAAGAGACAGAGAGTCCTGGGTAAGGGACCTTGTTAGCTCTTCTGTGACCTGAAATGTACACTTCCATTTAGCACACACAAATTGAGTGCCTGCTGCATGCCAGGGAGCACTCCGGGCCTGGGACACTGCAGAAGCAGGCAAGCAGCCCTCTCCCAGAGGCTTGGGGAACAACCCAGTTCAAGCACTGCTCACACTACAGGAGTGTGGGAGAACAGGGGAGGTGATGCTTCAGAAAAGATGGGGTAACAGGAACCCAGAGGGAAGCAGGTTCAGGAGGGGACTTTTAAGCAGTACCCCAAATGCCATGACCAAGCTAGAGAGGGCTTAGACTTAAAAATGGAATAGTGAGCTTGCAGGAAGTAGCTTGTTTGACACCAGCATGGCCAGAGCAGGCAGGACTGGAGATGTGTGTGTGGTGGGGAGCACCTCAGAGTTGCAGAGGAGACCGAGGCCTTCAGGACCTAGAAGGAACTTGGGGTTTCACTGCTCAGTTGGTGGGAAGACTCCCCAGGCCAGGACATTACCTCGTGGGAGGGTCTTGGAGGAGCATGGGCATGGATATATGGACAGCAGGTGCCTGGCCCATTCTGTCCACCTGGGAAGTACCAGCAAAGGAGCCTGCTCCTCTGAGGTCTCAGGTCCACACTATCACTGTGATTAGTTTAACTTTCAGCTTTCCACAACTTAGAGGCTCCTGGGAGAGTCTCAATGAGGGATCATCTAGATAAGGTTGTCGTCTGTGGGCAAGTCTGTGGGGAATCATCTTGATTACTTATTAATAGACGTGAGAGGATGCAGCTCACTGTGGGCAACACCATTCCCACAGCAGGGCATCCTGGACTGTATGAGCACAGAAAGCCAGCTGAGCAGGAAGCATGCATTCATGCATTCTTCTCTGCTCTTGACTGGATGTGACGTGATCAGTGGTTTCAAACTCCCGCCGCCTTGATTTGCCCACAATAATGGACTGTAACCTGGAACTGTGAGCTGAAAGGATCTCCTCCCCACCCAAGCTGCTTTTTGTCTTGATATTTTTATCACAGCAGAAATGAAATCAGGACAATCACCCACCTGAGCATCCATCCCATCCCATGAGCCTCCTTCTAGGATACAGGCTACACGCAGGATTGTGGTGGGTTTTATTGCATGCTGCCTCTCTTCAGACCATGACTCCTGTGGGCAGGAGCCCAGGTCTGGCTTAGATGGCAGTAGAATGTTTGTTGAATGACTGAGTGACCTCAATTCTCCCTAAAATGAAAAGCTGTGCCCTTCCTTCTTGGTCTATGAGAAGACCCAGAGGTCGGGCAGAGAAGCCCGCCAGCATGTGCAGGCCCCTCACTGCAGGATGCCCAGCTCCTCTCAGGTACATTGGACATGTCTCTGTGTGAAGCTGAGCTCCATGACTTTCCTCACAGCTGTGGGGAAGATGAGAGCTTCCTGTGTATCTCAGAGGTGGGTGTGAACATGCTTTCAAATGTTTTATTTTTAAAAGCACCATGAAAATATGAGGTGTGATTAATCAAGCTATTAATGAAGTTGCATTTACTGAGTAAGGCCTCATCCCAGCCAGCAGGGTAGGAGGGATGGGGGCAGGATGTCACCTGGCCTCCCACAGCTGCAGCCAGAAGCGAGTTCTTTCCTCAGCACAGGCAGCACCCCGCAACTTCTTCCTGCCACCCGCTCCTTCCATACTCCTGGTACCCTGGGTGGGGTGAACACAGCCAGGGACAGGGTGGCCAGCTGCTTTTCTGCCCCTGAGAAGCACAGGCTGGGACTGGATGGGGAGGGGCTGTGTTCCAGCCTCGCCTGTCCCCCAGCCCTACCCGTTGTGCCCCCCTATTTGAGCTGGGGCGGGGTGGGGGCAGCATTCCAGATGCTTATCTGTAGATGGTGGCTCTTTGAAGGTCCCTCTGGCCTGGGTGTCCCAGCTCCCCAGGCAATATGGATACCCAGGCAGGCAGAGAGAAATGCTTCAGGAAAATGTTGCCTTTGGTCCAGGGCTTGAGCTTCCCCTCCGGCCTCACCCTGGGGACTCCCTCTACATCAGATGGCATCTTGACAACTTGAAATCCCTCAAGAGCTTTTGCACATCCTGTTCCAGGCTCTGCCTCTGTCCAACATTCTGGCTGACAGTACCTGTGTTTCTTCCAAGAAAGCCAATACTCAGCAGGTCACGTGCTGACCCTACCCCTGGCTCCTTCTCTAACCACCCTGCCTGGCTAATGGTCCTGCAGATCCTCCTTCACAAAGATGGGATTTCAAGGCCTTGGCTGGGATGAGGGGCAGGTCCAGAGCTCTGTGCCTCCCACAGCAGAGGGCCAGCCCTGCAAGCCTTGTCTGGCAGAGAAAGGCCAAAAACAAGGTGAGGTCTGAAACAGCGGGCTGGAGATGGCAGATAGCCAGAAAGGGGACAGATGGAATTCCACCAGGCCAGAGTTAAAGGTAGGGTTGAGTTCCCAGCCATAGGGGCCAGTTCTTTCTTTAGCCGAAGCCACCTGAAGTCAGAACCTTTGCCCCATGGATCTACATGCACATCTCCTCTGGCTTCTGCTCCACCTGTAATACCTGCTCAAATTTCCTTCCACCACACTCTCCTGACCCCAGACAGTGCTGGCCACAATCCTCTGAGCCCCAGACAACAATCATATTGCCAGTTTTGAGTGTGTCAATGTCTTGAGAACAGTGGCTGGGTGTTTTTACCTCCTGCCTATCTTCAGAGCCAGACCAATGTCCGACACATAGCGAGTGCCTAGAGAGTGTTTGTTGAATGAATGTTGAGCTCGCTGCTTGGAAAGGGACCAGAGTCCAGAAATGAAGGGCAGGGAGCAGACAGCACAAACTTTAAGAGCTAGCTCTCTTCCTTCCAACCAATCAACAACTCCAGCAGTTCACTGGGAAGAGAAGTGGCTTCCTCAAAAAGCAGAACTAAGCCCTGAGGAGGCAAAGACCCTCCTCCAGGGAGAGCAGTCTCCAGGCCATGAGCCACTGGGCATGGTGGAGGAGATCAGAGGGGTACAGGAGCCTGGGGTGGCCTGCAGACATGGAGAGCTGGGATTCCTCAGGGCTTAAGACAACTTCAAGAGTTATTTCAATTATTGTTTTTTAAATTCTGTAATGGGAAGCTTGACTACAAAGACCTAATATACAAGGGTACTTACATTCTGGGAGGGAGAGGGGAGGGAGAGGGGAGGGAAAGAGGAGGGAGAGGAAGCACAAGCGGGAGATGGAGGTAGCAGTCCTCTGCCCCCTGCAGACTGCAGCTCTTGGGGCACATGGAGAGCTGTGGGGTTCCAGGTGGCAACTCAGAGTTGTGAATTTGTCTGAAAGTGAAGACAAAGTTCCAGGGCCCAGAAGTTCACCCCAGGAACCTTCGCAATCCCTAGAAATCTAGTAACCCTTCGTACTGCCCCCAACTGCTTCACACAGCCTGGCTGCCGATCCCACACCACCGCCAAAGAGCCACATCTGTGAAAGGACATGCAGTGGTGACCCCACAGGAGGAGGAAGGGCCAGAGCAGTGACCTCTCGGCCATCTGTCTCTCCAGTCATGGCTCCCTGGGGACAGGTCAACATCCAGGCTTTAGTGACAATGCTGGTCTCTTCCTTCTGGGATCACACACAAAGAAGTGACAAGAGAGGACAGGCCTCACAGTCTCAGAAGGTATGGCTGCTCCCGACCTGCTCTAGACACATGTGTGCACACACTCTGGTTTCCATGGTAATATGTGCATGAAAGTGTCACAGAAGCAGAAGCCACCTTCCTCTTTCCCGGTGGGCTCCAGGGGCTTGGACTCAAGGCCAGCCACAAGCATGGTGAAGACAAGCAGGCCGATGGAACGGCCAAAGAGGAGTGTGGCATTGTGGACCAGCTCCAGGGACGGTCCTGAGGAGGGTGTGTGGCTAGACACCCTGCCCTGGCGCCTGCAGACCGGGCATGCTATCTGGCAGCTGTACTGCACTCCTAACTACCTCCTGCCACCGTGCAGAAGCGAAATGAATGTGAGACCTGCCAGCAGCAGATAAGTAGCCACAATATGGGCATTTCCTCAGCCTAGCTCTGCTGTAACAACCACCTCCCCCTCCACCAAACTTATCCTACCACCAGACCTTTGCATGTGCCCTGTCCTAGCTGTAACTCACTGCCCGCTCTTCCCATGGCTGCCCCTCCCAAACCCTCAGCCTTAGCTCCAGTGCCCACCTCCTCTGGGGGTCCCGATGGCTGCATACTGTTCAGGTGACTACTGCTAGCCTAACTGTTTCCCAGTCTACTCTTCAGGCACCTGCCACAGCCTCAGGTCCCCTGCTCTCTCTCTAACAGAGGCACGCCAGCAGCATCCGTCCAGCACTCATGCAGGGCCTGGCAAGGAGTAGTACGGTGTGGTTTGTTTAGCTGTGCCAACGAACTAACTCAGCTCTCCATGTGCCCCAACTCTATCCAGTACCCACCCTTTGAGTGACATGGCTGCCATCACCAGGAACTCTCAAGTCCACCAGCAAAGGGGACTTGAAAGCTCTAGGGGAGCTGTGATGAGGACAGGCTCTTGGGTCCTACTCAGGACACCCCCGCCCCTGCCAAGGGGCCTTGCCTCAGGCCTGAGAAATAGTTAATAAAACTGAGGTCTAAATAAGCATTTGATTAACAAACGATAAAATAGCTATTGTGTCCCTGAATTAAGCTGTAATTGTGGTTGATAATTGGCTGGTTAGAATTTAATAAGCTACAATTAAATAGAATGGAATCCAGGGTAATTATGTGGTCACAGAGCCCAGGGGGAAGGGGGGAAGGGGGAAGGAGGAAGGAGACTTTTTCCTGCTTCGACTTTGCCGGTGGCAGGTGGCTGTGGGCCTCCTTCTAGTTTGCATGGAGGTGGAGATGGCATGTGTGCCTGTGTGCAGTGTGTCCCCCTCTACCTGGCACTGGTGGGCCCAGGTCCCTTGTCACTGCTCAGTGAGAGGCGGCACATGAGCCTTGCCAGGGCAGTGGCGGCCTCTGCTGAAGGAGACACAAAGGAACTGTTGGCAGAGTTCCCTGCAGGGCGGGAGGCCAGGAGGGTGCTGGGAACGTCACAGAGGAGGGAGGTGGGCTGGAGAGCAGGGAGGCCTCTTGTCTGTCTAGTGAATAATCAGACTCAGAGAGGGAGGCACCCATTCAAGGCCACACAGCAAGCCGCTGAAGAGCTGGGGTATTCTCACTTTGCTTGTGCATTCGAGGCAGCTGCGCTGGCCTGCAGGCTGGATGGAGGGTGTTCTCCCCGGGCACCCAAGCCCTCCCCAGTTTTTGAAAATCTGTGACCTTCACCAGGTAAACTTACTTACAATCTAGGAGAGGATGTCAGTAGTTCCAAAACTGTGGCCGCAGTTTGGTGTGGCCATCCCATGGCAACCAGGTGTGGCCCCTGGCAAACACATAGGGCTGATGGATGGCCACTGCCTATGTGGCTGTTTATGACACCATCAGTGTTTTTACAATGTTGCTGGCAGTTAATTTAATTAAAGACCCCATCCTGGATGTGATGGCGTTTCATATCTCACTGGCTTAACGGAGCTCAGCCAGAGCTGAGCTGGCTCTGGAGCTGGGCAGGGACAGACAGGGACAGGGCTGTGTCTGAAGGCTGCAGACACAAGGGGGTCACAATCATCAGCCCTTGGGTCCTGTGAAACACTGGATTTCGGTCACCCTGTACTTACATGTCATCCCCACAACGCACTACCTTCTCATTTCAACCTCACAAGGATTCTAGGAGGTAAAGACCTACTGTTTTCACTCTACAGCTTGAGAGGAAGGAACTGAGGTCTGGGCCAGTGAAACACCAGCGATTCCTACCACCCAGGCAAGTGGCTCACCAGGGCATGCATGGACAGCAATCTTGCTGAATACAGTGTGTGGAGCACAGCTAGGCTCAGGTCTTGCCCCTGGGGAGTGGCCTGGTTACAACGGCAGGAAATCCCGGTCCGGCCTCCCAGAACCACATCTGCCATGGTCCACCCTCCGGCATCCATTGTCCCACACTCTCCTCCTGAGCCATACCCACAACCAGCACGATGACCCTGTGACCACAGGTCTCCAGCTAACCAGTGCTCCAGTTCTCCGAGGTTAAATTCTTGACCCCACTCTTAATATAAGAGGCAGTGAGGGAGCCTAGACACTATGGAGGGCCCAGCTCCTACCCACGGCTTCTCAACTGGCTCCCCAGCTCCTGCCACTGAGCACATTCCAAGACAGCCAGGGCTGGGGCGGGGGTAGGGGCTCCTGACACAGTCTGGACTTCCCCAGGACTTCCTGTTAGCTGGGCCACCAGCTCCCAAGGCACCTCAGAGAATTCAGGCCCACTGCTCTAGCTCTAGGTGTCTTCAAGCCTCTCTCCTGCCTACCCCTCCGCTGCTTCCAGGCCACCCAGTTTACCTCGTCTTCTCCCCCTAACCTCAGATATAACAACAATGCTGTAACCTCAGGGCAGAGGCCGGCTCCTCCAGCCCCCATGCCATGTGGTGCAGGCCCAGCCTGGGCAAGTCCCCATCCTACAGGGCACCTACCCACTCCCAGTGCTTCCAGCCCCATGAATTCCTGAGTCATATGACCTCCTGTGGGCCATCCCTCCTGGGCATGTGAGGCTTGTTCTTGGACCTTCCATGGGCTGTCAGAGGTCAGTTGTGCAGGAGGTGGCCTGCTCTATCTGACTGTGCACCTGGACTGGCTGGTTTTGTGTCAACTTGACACAAACCAGAGTCATCAGAGAAGAGGCGCTTCAGTTGAGGAAATGCTTGGATGAGAGTCAGCTGGAAGGCGTTTTCTCAATTACTGATCAATGGGGAAGGGCTCTGCCCATGGTGGGTGGTGCTATCCCTGGACTGGTGGTCTTGGGTTCTATAAGAAAGCAGACTGAGCAAGCCAGTGAGTACCACCCTCCATGGCTTCTGTATCGGCTCCTGTCTCCATGTTCCTGCCCTGCTGGAGTTCCTGTCCTGACTTCCTTCAGGGATGAACAGTGATGTGGAAGTGTAAACCAAATAAACCCCTTCCTCCCCAACTTGATTTTTGGTCATGGTGTTTTGTCATAGCAATAGAGACCCTCACTAAGACAGCACCCTCCAAGGCATACCCATGTCCTTGCCACCTCCTCTCTTCAGTGTCCTGCTCAGGGGCTGGAATTTGGAGGCCAGTGACAGTAGGTCTCACTCTGCTCTCCCCGGCTGTGTGACCCTGGGCCAGCCACTTTCCTCAGTGTCAGAGGGACGGGACTAGATCTGGGATGTCCAGCACTCGGCTGGAGAAATAGAGGTAGAGAGTGCTGTGCCCACCCCAGGGTCAGCTCAATCCAGCAACTGCCACCACTGAGGCAGGCTGGCCAAGAAGCTGGAAAGATACACTGTCGTGGAACCTCCCACAGTAAAGCGTTGACAGCCGATTTAAACATTTTAGACATTGTGTTGGCCAAACAAGCTGGCAGACCAAAGCCTGACTAGACAATGTCTCTCAAGGTCTCAACTTTGCAAATTAGGGTCACAGCAGGACAAGGGGAAGTCCCCTCCCTGACCACGAGACTCTGCCCCACAGCCTGGGCCCATTACCACTCCACTGCTCAGTCTCCTTCCCCCTACTTCTCCTGGCCAGCACACACCCTCCCTGGACCTGCTCCCCCAGCCTCCAATGGATGCCCTGAGGCCAGGCAGTGGCTGGCGATTCACTGCCATCCACAGGTGCCTGGGGCTTCACTGTGATCAGCTGGTGCCCACCTTTACCTGAGGCCTGAGACATTGTCCTTTGCAGAGGCTGAGGGGCCCTGAGAGCCATGTGATGCTCTCTGTCTGGGAAAGGAAGAGGCAGTGAGCAGCTTTGCTCCCTGTGCTTCAGACTGCAACCAAGGAGCAAGCAGAAGGCTGTGCAGATGGGTAGAGGCAGTGGGAGCTGGGGACCCCAGAGAGGAGGGAAGGAGCCCAGGCCTGGCTTCAACCTTTGAGCTGGGAAGAGGGGGTCTGGCCATGGCCATCACACCCCTGACAATACAGTAATGAGCCCTCACCCCATTTTAATTATCTGCTGTCCAAATAATTACCAGCTTGTTTATTTCACTTAACGGCAGCCGTACCTTTTTCTCCTAATATTGATTTCTATGTTTTCCTGGTTGGTTCATTATCTTTCCTACCCCTTTAATAGGCTCCTGAGGTCTTGAGTGAAGAACATGGGAAGGAAGCAGAGAGAAGGAGCTCAAGGGAACATGGAGGGAGGAGAGAAGTGGCCTAACCCTTACTGTGCAGCCTGAGGTGAGCCACTGCCCCCTCTGGGCCTGGAATTCTAGAACCCTGGCTCCTGCTACCCCCTCTCATCTTGATGCAGTCAGGGTGGATTTTTTTTTTTTTTCCTGAGACAAGGTTTCTCTGTGTTGACTTGGCTGCCCTGGAACTCACTTTGTTGACCAGGTTGACCTCAAACTCACGGAGATCTGCCTGCCTCTGCTCCTGAATGCTGGGACTAAAGGCGTGTGCCACCACGCCTGAGTGAAATGTTTTAAAATGAAAGAAAGGAGAAGGGGGTGGCAAAGGCTGATGTGCCCTCCTTGTCAAGAGCTCTAAAGGGACATGCAGAAATGGAGTCAAGGGAAAGAATGGAGAATCTTGGAGAAGCAAGATGCTAATGCTATATGGGGCCCCAGGGAGGCTTTGGGGTGGAGGCCAAGCTTCCTCCTGTTCCCCAGGAGATCCCACCCCCAGAAGCCCAGCTCTCTTGGGTCTGGCCCCTATCCTTGGCTTCTGCCTCACCTTGCCTGCCATCACCATAGAAACACAGGCGATGCTATGATGTCACATGGTTTCAGAAGAGCAACCCATTTCTCTGGTTGGGGGTGGGGGCAGAAGAGGGGAAGGGAAGGTCAGGTCCTCTTTTGGTGAAGACTTAGAACTTTCTAGAAGAGGTCATGTACTCTTTAATAAATCACTAATAATTGTATGAATATTTAAATCTTAATACAAACCTGCAATAGACCCAGTGAGACAACCCCCCCCCCCCCCCCGTATTTATGGCTCTCGGGCTGGAATATATAAAAGTTGGCGTCAGTCTGGTTGAACTGCTGCTACGCTGCAGCTAAATGGTAATTGGGAGTGAGAGGCGCTATCCGTGGATATAAATTACCTACAGTAAACTGAGGGCATTCACAGAGAGTTTATTATCAATTATCTCTTGCTTGTTCCCCTTAAAACGAACTTTAAGTATATTAATGAGAAAATTTACAGGTCTTAATGAAATGGAGGAAGTGTAAAGTGGCTGAGCCCCTCCCCCCAGCTTGGACACCCTGGGACACTCAGCAGCCCGGTACCACGGTGCAAAGCCGCTGTGTGAAGCCAACTCCTCTTCCACCTGTCTCCTACCCCTCTCCCCAGGGAGTAGCCCCGGGATGAGAGGGGTCAGCTTCAGAAACACAAGCGTTTGCTCATCCAACAATTCCCACCAGGGCCTGCTGTGTGCGGACAATCCGCTCCAAGACTGAAGGCAGGAGACCTTCATCTGCCCCTCAGCACAATGCGGGCACTGCCATTGGAGCGGCACAAATGGAGTGTGGCGGGAGATGGGAGGGGAGAGAGGGGGAGAGAGAGAGAGAGAGAGAGAGAGAGAGAGAGAGAGAGAGAGAAGAGAAGAGAAGAGAGAGAGGAGGGAGAGAAAGAGGAGAGAGAGAGAGAGAGGAGAGAGGAGAGGAGAGAGAGAGAGAGAGAGAGAGGGAGAGAGAGAGAGAGAAAGGGAAGAGAAGAGAAGAGAAGAGAAGAGAAGAGAGAGAGAGAGAGAGAGAGAGAGGAGGGAGAGAAAGAGGAGAGAGAGAGAGAGAGAGAGAGAGAGAGAGAGAGAGAGAGAGAGAGGAGAGAGAGAGGGAGTGAGCTAGGGGCCAGCTCTCTTTCCAGGCTTGGAAGCTGCTCCCTGAGGAAGCCAAGGGCAGAACCTTTGTGTATCTGTGTGTCCACCCTGCTCCTCAGCATGTCTGCCCCCGCTGAGATGCACTCCAGACACAAGCAGCCACAGGCTGGCTTGCTTCAAGGTCGGCTTGACCTCCTTCTGGTCCAATTCACCGCCCAGTAACCTTGGCTCCCTCAGGTCTTCAGCACCAGGACTCAGGCTGACTCTCCCTGCTGTCCTTGGCTTCTCCTGACACCAAATGCAGTGCTGGTCCCCAAGTGGCAGCTTGGAATTGCCATGCAGGGCAAAATCAGGTTTGATCTCTCTCTGGAGCCCACCCACTGGTGGAAGACAGACCCCGGCCAGGTCGGCAGTGGTGAGCCTAAGGTTGCAGTCCCTGTCAGCGCTGGCTCAGGGACTGCGCTGGTGGAAGCAGCAAATCCCTGGGGAAGCTGATCTGGGGGCCCTGGGCAGGTCCCTGCAGCCGGCATCGCCATCCTGTGTAAGATGCCACGGCACAAGGCTCAGGGGTCTGTGAGGATGTCCTTCAAGGTCAAAACACCGCTCATTGGAGTCTCCACGCCCCCCCCCCCGTGTCTGGGTCCTTCTGAGGTGCTGCTGCCCACCACTGAGCCACTGTCCCCACCTGCTAAAGGCGCGCTGGGTCTGACTGCCCTCTGAGGCGCCTGGCTCCCTGCTGGCCCCTCTTTTTGCTCTTAAACAACAATGGGTTTCACAAAGGGCCCCAGAGCAGGACATTTCTCCTCAGCCACCCTGTGTGGCTGGCTACCCAGGAGTGGGTGTGTGTGTGTGATCTGCTCCTCGTGTGCAAAAGGCATCCTCATCCTGGATGGAAACCTGCTAGACTGGCTCTTGTTTACTTTCCTCCTGCCCTTTGGCAGTCACTGAGCCTTTGCTTTGACAGCTCAGTTCAGCCTCAGGGCCTTGGGATCTGCTGTTCTTTCTGCAATCTCCCACAGTTAGCTCCTACACTCAGAACTTCCTCAAGAAGCTCCCCCCCCCCCCATGTGCACACTTAGGCTTTAGTGCACACACACACACACACACACACACACACACACCCCGCCATGTGCACACTTAGGCTTTAGTGCTCACCCCCCACCCACCCATGTGCACACTTAGGCTTTAGTGCTCACCTCTCTTCTGAGCTTGCTTCCCTGCCGTCTGTCTGCCTGACTCGCTTGCAACATGGCCAGGCAACCCACAGGTTCTCCATCCATGCTGCCATGGGAACAGATAGCTCCCTGGGTACCCCGAACTCTGGGCTGCAGAGGGCTTCAGGGTGCTTTCTGTAACTGGCAGGCATGGAATGCAGCCATAGGCCCTGCGTGGGCATGGGGAGCAGACGGTGTTGGAGGGCACCTCAGGCGGGCTACTGCAGAAGATGTGACACCTGGTGGCAGTTTCATTGGTGGCCACAGCACTGGATATGGGAGAACAGAGAAGCAATGGGCCCAGAGAGAGGGTGACATTGTCCCATAGTAGCGGGTGGGAAGCTACCTGACGTAGCAGGCCCTAGAGAGGGGATATGCCTGCACAAAGCATCCTGCACAGGTTTGAGGCTAGGTGAGGCAGAGCAGAGAGAAAAGATGACTCTTATTCCCGGCTCAGTCGACTGAGTGGATGGCGGGGCAGCCAGGCATAAATAAATAGCCTATCGTGCACTGTCGAGGGAGGAGAGGTGGGCTCCTCTGCCAAGCTGCAGAGGCACCAGCCTGCTCTGCTGCGAGCATAAGTCAGGGAGTCCACAGCTGGCACTGAGGTCTGATGCCAAGAACTCTTGTGGACAGGGTGCGTCACTGGGCCACAGTGCTGTGGGTGCCTAACTCCAGCCGATGGCAGCAGGTGTGGTGCCTTTGCTCAGGGGCTGCAGCCCCCTGGCCTCAGGCTCCAGGGTCTAACCAACACAGGACCAGGCAGCTCCACACAAACACTGCTTTTCTGCCCCCTGCTGAGGAAATGGAAGAGGCCTCATCCAGGCATGTTCCCCTGACCTAGGTACAGTTTGCCAAATTCCCACTGGCCCTCCCACAGCCCTTCTGGAAGCAGTGGGCACCAGTTCAGCTCGGATCTTCTTCAATGTCGTCCCCCTAGCTCCGCCAGGACACTTCCACGTCTCTGAGTGGGGATAAACCATCTCTCCACTGTCTCAGGCGGGCATGAGGAGGGCCCAGGAGAGCAGCGCCACGCTGCACCGGGGCAGGTGTAGACCCACAGTCAAGACGGGGAAGAGAGCAACCCATAGCTGCCCGGCACCCTGGCACCCCTTGGGATTCCAGGATCTGTCCTGAGGATCTGCCAGCACCTAGGGCTCACATCTCTGACACCTCCATCACCTTGGACCTTAGTTTAGCTGTGTTTATTCTGAAAGTGCCTTATCCACCCCACCCTGTTATGTGGCCCCATGGGCTTGAACTCTCTCTAGCCCCCCTCCCCCACAGCCCCACCTACCGTCTCTGTAAACACTCCTCTCCTCTGTGCCTATAATTAGCCCCAAATAGAATAATTCATAACAAACTTTATTTCTTGTGGCATCTTTCTCACTAATGTGTCACTGAGCTCCTGGCAGCATCAGCAGGAGGGAAGCCAGTCTGGGGGGGGGGGATGGCTGAGAACCTTGCCCACCCCCAGCAGACACCCATCCTGTGACACCTGCCTTTTCTAGAATGTTACAGAAACAGGCATATGTAGCATGTCGTTTTGGGGTCTGGCTTCTTCCATAATGCCCTGCTTCTGCCATCCCCTGGGCTGTTCTCTAAGCACACAGTGAACACCTTCCTGTCTCTGGGCAGCAATCGCGATGCGGGTGAATCACAGAGCAGCTGATCATTCACCGGGGTTCTTCTATAAGCAACCTTTGCCCACCCTAGACCTTTGTTTCTCCGGGAGTGGGGCTGCTCAGCCCCACAGCAGACACGTGGCATTAGTAAGTGACCCTGTCGTGGCCATGTGCTCTGTGGCTATTCATCCTGACATCTCAGACATTTCTCTCAACAGCGGTGACACTTCTATGCCCATTTTGCAGATGACAAGCTTTGAGCTGGTCCACACACAGAGGGATGCAGGTGAGCCAGACAGAATGGCCCGAGTCTGTGCCCGCAGCCCTCTGCTCTCTTGCCACCAGAGTGAGGTGCTCTATGCTGAGTGGAGCTGCGACCTGGACGCTAGAGGCCCCAGTCCCAGTTCCCCTAGAGCTAGATGTACACCTCAGACTCTGCCAGGTCCGTCTGCACTGGCATCCACAATTGCCCTTGTCACTAAGAACCTCTATGGATGGAAGGAAGTCTTCGAGCCAACACGGGGTGCCTGCTATGATAGTCTGCCATTACTACAAGCTCTGAACCCCAACATTACAGATTTAGCTAAGGAGTAAAAAACTGCTTCTGGTGTTCCTACGGCCTGACAAAGTATGACCAAGTCCTGACACCTCCACTCAGCCATGCCACACCCCCATTTCTGGTGAAGGAAGGGGTGGGGCTTCTTAGCCAGTGAGGAAACAAATGGCCACGCGTGAGGGGCACGGTTCTGCTCTGCAGGGCTGAAGGGCAGTAGCTTTCTCTGGCACCCTTGAGCAAAGTGGTCAGGGGACCACCGGGACAGGTCTCCCCTTTGGTACCACTTGTCCCACACAGAAGGGATTTCTTGGAAGTTGGCTTAGACTCAGTCAGTCCTCTTGGCTGAGATTCAGGGAACAGACAAGCGGAGAGGTGAGGTAGAAAAATCTCCTTTGCCCTTGCAGCTGGCTTCCCCTAGGAAATGTTCCTGGGACTCCAGGGACAGAGACTCCTCAAAGCACCGACCACCAGCCAAGCACAAAGCCAGCAACTCCTAGACAGGTCCTCCCGGGAGGGGTGTGGGGAGGAGAGAAGGAGGTGGGCCACCCCCTTTGGAACCCAGGAGCTCAGAGGGGAAATTGAGTGTGACTTCATTAGGGAGCCTGTAAGACTGGCTGGTGGGAATGAATAATGGTTCTCGGCTCTTGTACCCTGCGCCCCGATTCACCACCTAGCCCCTGTCTCTACACCCCTCCCAACCTCCCTCCAATGCCTCTGACACTCAGCTCCTCCTTTCCCGTAGACCCACAGGCTCCTCCCCACACTCCAGTGACACCATGGTACAGTTCTGTAGAAGGAAGAAGCAGCAGCTCAGTTCCGCAGCAGGAAACAGCCCAGGGTGCTGCCTGACTTAGCCTCGCCTCCAGCTCCTTCTCTTGGCTTCCCCACTGAGCCTTCTCCAAATGCCTCCACCCTTAGACTGGGTCACCTCCTCCAATGAGCCTCCTCTGCCTTCTTGTCACACTCAGACTGGCCCTGCCAGGCGGCTTCAGGGGCAAGAACTCTATTCCCAGGCCAGAGCAAGGCCAGGCTGTGGGACCTGGGCCCAGCACAGCCCTCCGCTCTCTGATCAGAGTGGGCTGCAGTGGTGCTGTCATCTCACCCCACAGTGTGACCGTGGCCACCCAGTGCCCCAGCAGGGGACGCATGTCTGCTCTCCTCGTTGCTTGCAGACCTTGTTGCCACAAGCTCAGAGTTTCCTGGCTCTTGGAGTATCCTGCTCTGATGCCCCCATGTCTGAGCAACCCAGCTTTACCTCCATCTCTCTAGAGATGCGCTAGGTGATTTGGAGGATGTAGCAAGGTTAGGAGCACAACAAAGGAGCATTCAAACAAACTGATGTGGGAGTCGAGAAGGTGGCTGTGCCTTGGAGCAGATAGGCTGTCAGAGAGACAGTAGCAAAATGACCTTGTACAGAGACATCAGCAGGTAGGACAGTCAGATACAAGTCAGGCAGGAGACAGAGAAGGGGCTTCAGCCTCAGTTACTAGGTGCCTTTAGCTGCATCCCTGGCCTCCACCTCTCTTTTCCCACAAACAGCGGCTCCATTTTCTTTGAGGGGTCTGCCACTGTTCCATAATTAGCCAACTGGTTTGGATGAAACCATGCCTTAAGAGTTCCAGGGTGCATCCTGATTGCCTCCAGTCAACTGTGTCTCTTATCTTGGGAATGGCAATTGACTTGAATGGGCATGGGAAACAGTGAATGAAGTCCTAGGAGTGGGAAAAGAACTGAGAGTCGGGGCTGCTGCGGCCATGCTGTCACCAGATGGCATGTGAGTCTGGGGCTGAGAGAACAGTCCAGAGTGACTGAGTGTGTGGATCAAGCTTGTATGAGTCAGCCCTACCTGTGGGCTTTTCAGTTACAAGAATCAATAATACCTACTTACAGCTGGGCGGTGGTGGCACACACCTTTAATCCCAGCACTCGGGAGGCAGAAACAGGTGGATCTCTGTGGGATAGAGGCCAGCCTGGGCTACAGAGTGAGTTCCAGGAAAGGCGCAAAGCTACACAGAGAAACCTTGTCTCAAAAAAACAAAAACAACAACAACAAAACCCAAACAAACAAACAAAAAGCAAACAAACAAACAAACAAAAAAAACCCAACCCAGTTACTGTTTAAGTCTATTTGAGTTGAGTTTTATTTTACACCATATTGCAACAAAAAGATTCTTAATTGAGAATCTAGTTTGGATAGACAGTAGGAAACATGCACAGAGACAAGAGATGAACCTGGCAAGACAGATCAGAAAGGAACTTGAATGACAGGTTATTTCTTCAGGCACCAGGGAGTCAGAAGCCTTCTTAGCAGGAAAGTGGCTTCCTGGCATCTCACATCAGCATGAGCCTCACCAACCCCTGCCTCCAACTTCACTAGCCCCCTGACAGAGTCAAACACTAGAATGAGTTTGTTAGGAAACATGGTAACAGTACTAGTCCATTTTTGATTACTGTAACAGAATGCCCGAGGCAGGCTAACCTTATAAAGAAAAGAGGTTTACTTCATTCAGAGTTTTGTTTTTACATTACTGAGATTGAACTCAGGGCCTTGCACTTGCTAGGGAAGCACTGAGCTGTACTTCTCTGCTCCTTAGCCCACAATTGTGGAGTTGAAAAGCCTCCCTGGTTCAACCTCTGGTTAGGACCTTATGGAAGTTGCCATCTCAGCAGTAGAAGTGTGCCTAGGACAAGAGGTCAGGTCACCAGATGAAGCCAGAGCACTGGGGAGGGCCAGGCATGCTCTTCTTATAATCACCCTGTGTGGGAATTCAGGAGCCACGAATACCATCTCATCTGAGAGCAGAGCCTACAATATACCAAGAACCCCCCCCCCAGGCCCACCTCTTAAAGGCCCCACTGCCCCCTTCACCCCTGCACCCAGAACCAAGCCTCCAGCCCGTGAGCCACTGGGGGACACTTTAGCCATACCCAAGCACAGCAGCCACTTTGCCTGGGACAAGATCTGAGAATTTCAGAGGATGCCTACAGGATGAGTCTCCACCCACAAAGGGCGCTCACTGGACAGCTCTTTTCAGTAACCTTCTCATAAACTAAGTCTGGTACACAGCAGGAGCCCCATGCATCTTTGAAAATGGGTAAGTGAATTCTCCAGAGAGCTCTTAGGGGTTGTGGTGGGGACCCCACAGGAGCTAGCGGAGGTCATGGCTGGCAGAGCACAGCTCTAATTAAACTGGCTTTAAGTATGGGAGGTGCGGGGAGCTGTCCAAGTACTGAACCTCTGTCCAGGGCTAGACTGCTGTCCATGGTACTAATGCACTAGTCACGGCTAACTTCACAGCCAACTGGCTCTGTGGCTGTTTGGAAAGAACTAAAAACATCTTAGGAACCTGGGGGTGGGGTAGGGGGAGTAGACGCCATAGCCTTTCCATCCCTGTTCATCTTTCTCCCAGAAGGCCTTCTGCACGAGGCAGATAGCCTGGCAGAGGCCCAATCAGCCCGTCCCCTCTTCACAACCATGTCTCCATCCTGGTGCCTAAGCTTTCCAGGGCTGTAGGTCCCAGAAGGGCTCAAACGTCAACTCAGTCCAGCAGCCTGTGCTGGGGACCCTGGAGAAGCAAGCCAGGCAGAGACAGGCGCTGGAAGGCAGCTGGAAAGACAGGCTCATGCCAACGGCAGTCTCCAGAGGGCCTGGCAGGTGACTCTAGTCTTCATGATCTCATGGTGCCTGTGCTGGACAACAGTGTCCAGAGGGAGGGGTGGCTTCCCTGTGAAGGTAAGGGCAGGTGGCTGGTACTGTTAATACGAATGTGGGGTAGAAAAATCCATGGGGCAGAGCTCAACATGGGTGCTGGAGCATCGGCAGTGGGGGTGGGATTAAACATGGGTGCTGGAGCATCAGCAGTGGCGGGGGGAGGGCGGATTAAACATGGGTGCTTGAGTAGCAGTGGGGGTGAAGGGGTGGGGTGGAGAAGTGTCTGAGTGCAGAAGTGGGCTGTGGGAGAGAAAGGAGCTGTGCCTCCTTGCAGACTTGCATGCAGACGGGGCTAGCCCGTGGTCACAGACATTTGGCTGTGGTGGGGACTTCCTCCATGGCATCATTTTCATGGGGCAGAGGGCCCCTTGTGCTCTAATTTTGCCCAGGAACCATTCTGATTCTGCAATCCATGGACTTATCTAAACCTTTCTGGAAGCAATTTATATTTCCAGCCCGTATCACCTCTAGGGGAAATGATTTTCAAAGTTTGTTCCCCGCCGAGTACAGCAGGATTTCCTGTTATTGGTTTTAAACCTGCCTTCTCCTGAGCGTGGCTGGGGGCCGGGTGGGGAGGGCTGCCTCTGAGGCAGTGATTTAGCTGAGGCCCCTTCTTGCTGATTTTCTAGACTTCTTTCATGTTTTCTCACAGACTCTGCTTGCTGAGCTTGTCCCAGGTGGGCCAGGATGACTTCACAGGACCAGTCCCTTTCGACATCGATCTCTCTCCACAGCCACTCAGCTTTCGGTAGCTTTACCCATCACCAGCATAGCATCATCTCTGGAGATTCCAGTGCCTCCATTCCACAGATGTGCAAACTGAGTTACCACAACACCCAGATCTGTGACTGAACACCATTTCCCCAGAACTCTGACTGGCATGCCTCTAAGAAACCGTAACCACAGTGGGCCACACCGCAGGGTGTGGTCACCCTCAGCCCTGTGATGGGGGAAAGGGGCATGAATTATTTCTCCAGACCCCTCCCATCGTGTCCAGCTCACTGCTGTCCTTGTGGGGCCCAAACTCCCTCCACCTAGACAGTGTCCATCCCATGACCCCAATCCAAACTCAGAGCCACCTCCTGCCCTGCCCAGCGCCTTTCAAGTTAAGACGCCCGCCCCCTAGTGCCGTCCTTCATCAGCGTGGTATTTTACCACTACTCAAAAGAGTTGAGATCTAACTGCAAACTCCATCATTTTACCATACATAAACTCCTCCAGATCTTTTATTTAAATGTTTTGAGAGAGAGAGAGAGAGAGAGAGAGAGAGAGAGAGAGAAGACTGAGACTTTGATTCTGCCTGAAAGCATGTCTCCCTCTTCTCCAAGCAGGCTGTTCGGCCCTCTGTGTCTTGTTTCTTTTCTTTCTTGTCAGCTATTTCTTGATGAGAAAACAGTTGCTTCGAATTCCAGATGAATCCATTTCTAAGACACTTTATACAGGGTGCCTTCACGCTCCTGCTCAGGTGTACATGTAGCTCCAGTCATCTCTACACCTCCCTCCTCCCCACTCAGCCGCACACCTGCACATCGGGAGGAGCTCAGAGATGTCCTCTGCAGAACTCAGTGGTCTCATATGTTTGACAGGAGGGAAGGGGACAGAGCCATGCAGGAAATGCCAACCCGGGAGAGAAGCGCATGAGAGGCCAAGGAGCAGTTACTGGGAAAGGAGTAGACACCCTCCTGAAATCTGGACCTCAGTGGCTAGGCTGCTCCTGGCCACCCGTAGGGACCCAGTGGCCCCCACCCAAGAGCATTTGTAGGAGACTGGCATACTGTACTGGCCAGTGGCCACTGTTGACAGGGGAGAGACAGGACTGGCAGGAGGCCGAGGGCCCTCGGAGGGCTGGCTGTGAAGGACCGGCTTCTGGAGCCAGCAGCAAGGTCACCTTCACCCATGGGCGCATCCATCCCCAGTGCCCAGGGCCAATGTCCACTTGTAGGTGTACAAGCCAGCGAGGCCCTATCCTCAGGCTCAAGTGGTGTGTGAGAACATCTGTCCTCCCAAGGAAGCCAGGCTACCCATAGCATGAGGGGCTAGCCCACACTACCTGGGGTTTCTGAGCACTTCCATGTGATGCAGTGGCCCTTCGAAGTCCCAAAGAGTTGGTGACTCCCAGCCATGTCATGCAACTGCCAGAGAGGCCCACACACTACTGTCCCCTTACACCCTTGATCTGCCTTTTGGCTGCTGCATTGGCTAGTGTCTCTCCTCACCACCGGTGCAGGGTAGGCCCAGCCTGAAGGCAGCTCTGGCCTGGAACACTGAGGCTGCTCCCCAGGGAGCCCTGATAACAAGCACACAGCTCCACAGAGACCTGGAGGGAAGCAGGCACTGGCAAATTGAATTGTAATCAGAGACTCCGTCTCCCAGCACTTTGGGACAGCTTCTCTCAGAGGCTGGGGTGGGATGGGCTCACAGGAACACAGGTAGAGGGGAGAGGGAGGGAGGGGAAAGTATTTACCTAGCCCACCAAGCCTGTCCCTAGCAAACCCTGTGTGCCAATGCTGTGGTTCTGACATCAGGTTCTCTGACCCCAATTTTCCTCGCCTCTTGGCGTTTTTCGTCCCCTTAGGGTCCACAGAGGAGAAGACTCCATAGAAAGATCTTTAAATGAATGGCCCCTCCCTGGCCCTGGGGAATATATTAGAGCTGAAGTGATGGCCAAAACGGGACAATAATCTAGGGAAGACAGGGAGACGAATCAGGCAGGCTGGACCACTAATGCCAGCCATGCATCACAGCAGGGCCTGGGAGCAGAGAGCCACTTCTCAGCCACAGACAGGACAGGGACAGAAGAGAGGGGAGGGGACCCTGTCTAGCTCCTTTGTTCTCCTCTGCATGCTTGACGGCATGTAATCATTTCATTTCTTCACCTGCTCACTGGTGTGTTGCCTGTTTCCGCCCCTGAGTATCAGCTCCATGAGGGTACACATCAGCACCACTGGACATCCCAGCAGCCCTGGCACGTCCCAGAGCCCAGAGCAGACAAGAGCGCTTGGCCACCACTTGCTGAAAACATGAGGTGATATATGAAAGAACGGATGGGCAGGTGAGTAAAGTGATAAGCGAAATCATCCAGGGCAAACCCACAGCCTGTACCGCAGCCTGTCCTGGAGAGGAAGCCAGCTCGGAGGATGCCTACAGACCCCACCTGGCCCCACTCAACAGCCTAAACCTTCTCTCCAGTTGTCCCCCGGCCTCAGCCAGGACCTCTGTTCCAGATGCCAGACTGACTACTGCACCTGCCAGGGGACTTCAGAAGGCGAGTCTTCAGAGAGGCCAGCCTGACCCAGGCCCTGGGTGCTCCCCTCCCCCGGGGTGAGCAAACCATGGCGCCCACTCGGGTTGATGCCTTTTCTCTTTGCCGCCTGTCTTCCACCAGCCGTTGGCTGTGATCTTTCTAAAGAACAAATCCGGTTACAATGTTTTCCTGACTTCAAGTCTTAACAGCTCCCATTCTCAGGCAAGGACGAAACTCCTTGATATGGAGGTAACGGACAGGTACAATGTGGGCCCTTCCGATCTTCACAGCCTCAGAGTACCACGACATAAGAATGGACGGCCGCTGCACTCATTCAACAGGTGAGGAAAACTGAGGCATAATTAAGCAGTTGAGTGGTTCAACAGTAATAATAAAAATTGTGATTAGAGCCAGGCGGTGGTGGTGCAGCCTTTAATCCCAGCACTCAGGAGGCAGAGGCAGGTGGATCTCTGTGAGTTCGAGACCAGCCTGGTCTACAGAGTGAGTTCCAGGACAGTCAGAGCTACACAGAGAAACCCTGTCTTGAAAAACAAACAAAAAATTGTGATTAGAGCAAAAAAAAAAAAAAAAAAAAAAAAATGGAGCCAAGTATGCCCACACAGCTTCTCAGAAGGCTGAGGCAGGAGGATCACTTGAGCCCCAGAGTTCAAGGCCATCTTACCAACATAGCAAGACATCGTCCCAAAAATTAAAAACAAAATCAAAGTGGTCAGGCATAGATTCCCTTCGTGACACTGTCCTGAGCAAGTCACAATAGTAACCTAGTTAATCTTCACCAGCTTGTAGACACCAGGCTGTTAGCCTGACCTTTGAACTCTCTGTACCTCAGTCTCCACACCTGAAAGATGGGGCTCACACTCACAGCCCTCTTCAAAGCTCCACTGGGAGGCTTCCGAGAAGAAATGTGTGACCATGCTCAGGGCAAGAGTCTCAGCTGGGTCATAACACAGCAGCAGTAGCCTCTGGGGAAGATGGCGTGTCCAGTGAGAGACTGAAGACCTCAGCTAGGAAGTAGTTGCCATTGCCCAGGATCTGGGAGGAACAAGTGGGGAGGGAAGCAGGGTGGGCTAAAAGGATTTCCAGGAAGGACTAGTTCTGGGCAGTACAGAAGGAATCCAATAGGGAACCAGGACACCAGCCAGGTGTGGTGGAGGGGTGTGCATGTCACAGAACCAAGACACCAGCCAGGTGTGGTGGAGGGGTGTGCATGTCACGGCACAGGTGGGGAGCAGGCCTGCATAGGGACTAGTCTGTAACCACACCAGCACTTTTTCCATTCACTGGCAGGAGTTGCCAACCCAATAGTCACCCCTTACAGGGCTGCTGGACCCTGTGCACTTGCTGGCTGGCTGCAGGCTTTCCTGGGAGGAGAAGGCAAGTGTCCCTCTATGTTAGAGAGACAAAGGTGGGCAAGGGTGCCTGGCACAGGGATGGGGACGTGGGGGTTTAGGGATTCCACACCAGTTGACTGAAGTTGCCAGCTGCAGCCACATAAATTGTGCCCTGGCCCAGGCTGGCGTCCATTAACATGAAAGATTCCATCGCACTTTACAGCCTCCCTGTCTTGTACGGTGACAGCAGGTAATTAAAACAATAATTGTTTTCTGATGTTGCTTCTGCTGAACGATAAAAGCTTCCAGTTATTTTCCTTTCACTGGGGGAGGGGGTGTCAGTATTGAGGGAGGGTCTGACCCAGGGAGTGGGGGCAGGGCCACAGGAGTTTAGGAGGTAAAGTTTGCAGAGCATTCTGTACAGCTGTCACAGAAAGGCCTGAAGGAAAGAGCCTGGTTCTGGTTCAACACACCATACACACACCACACACACACACACACACACACACACACACACACACACACACACACACACACACACATACATATAGCATACACACATACGTATATGCATACCCCTCACCCCTCTCTGGAGAGAGCCACACAGCTTGGAAGCCCCAGGAAAAAGAGGGGAAGATCCCAACCAAGAAGACTCTCAACAATGGACCTGAGAAGACTGCCCAAAACACCAGGGACCCTTCACAGTGACTCTTGAACACCCAGAGAGGGAGGCACAGACCTTGGAGTGGAGGTGATGGGGAAGAGAGAAGGCTGAGGGCCTGGAGTGCCCTCCATCAACACGTCTGCTTCCCACAGATCCACATCATCCGCCCACAGGATCAGTGAGCATAAGAAACAGTCCCTGCCCTCGGGAAACTTAAGCTGGAATGGAGGGAGACCTGAGGAGGAGGGAAGTGAACAGTTCAACAAAGAAGGGCCACCCTGTTGCTGAGAGAAGAAACTAAGGCAGAGAGAATGGCGGGATCCTGGAACGCTGGGCGTCTGGGGAAGGCCTCTGCTGTGACACCGAGGGAGGCAGATGGACATGGAGGACCCAGGAGAAGATGGAGGTTGAAGCTTCTGGGCCTCCAGACTGGATCTGGGGCTGCATCCTCAGACTCCGCCATCTCCACTCTGTCACCTACCTGCCTGCCTTTGCACACTCAAGCCCATGCCTGCCCAGGAAGCTTTGGAAGCAGAGGTGGAGTGATGACTGCTTACACAGGTAACATAAATGACATCACACTTGGGGGTTCCCTCACCTTGGCCCCCACTGCCCAGGAGGCCTACAACATGTCACCTCAATGCCCTAATGCTTAAGACAAACACTTCTTAATCACTAAAAAATGAAATGATTTCACGTGAAAATGTTAATGTATTCAAGATCACAGCCATGTACTGCGTCTGACAAATTAGCACTAGCCCGAAGCATTGTTGGTAGCTACATTTATCCTGGTGATGAGACACATAGATATGCGTGTGTGAGCGTGTGTGTGAGCATGTGAGCATGTGAGCATGTGCGTGTGGACGCGTGCGCGCGCACACACATGAACTCATGAAGGCACACATGAACGCACAGATGAGTGGCAGGGTAGAGAGGACAGCTCTTGGCTGGGGAAGTGGAGAGGAGAAGTCAGACAGCTCACTGTAACCCTGCTGCCAGTTACAGGAACACAGCGACTCAGCTGCCCCCAGCCTTCATATGCCCACCTGGACCATGGAGCCCACACCAGGCAGGGCTGGCTGGCCTTACAGGCAGGCCACCCACAGACTCGGGGACCAACAAAAAAGTGCACCGTGAGATGAGAAAAACAATTTTACAAGAATTCAGTGTTTCAAAGATACGCATCAGGATGTCAAGAAACGGGATGCCCATTGGTTGCTGGCGGAAATAGTAAACGGTGCAGGTACCAGGGAAACAAACAGGCTGTTGCTCCTGAGACTGTTGATTGCAAGAGCCGCCTGACCAGTAATGCCACTCTAGGCGTGTGCCCAAAGGAATGGAAAATGGGTATTTAAGCAAATATCAGTGCAGAAATGCTCAAAGCAGCATGGCTTACAATAGCCAGAGGTGGGAACAGGTGGATTTAAACAGGTACTTCAGCCTTTGGGGCCAGAGATCAGGAAGCCGGCTGCTTACTTTAGACCTCTGGATGATTTTCTTTCAACTCCAGTGTATAGAAAAGTGAAGCTGTGACCTCAAAACAGAGAATTAATGAAAAGCACAAAAGAATAGACTAGGTTCATGGAGCCGTGAGAGAGAAGGGGCTTCCTTCACTGGGGACATGTCCATGTGCTCCTCAGCATGATGTCTCTCGGGATACAAATGCTCAGGGTCTTCTCTCCCTTCCCCTGATTCTCCAGTGTGTTTCCTTCTCTTGTGACCGATGCTGACCTCTGCTACCCTCCTCTCCCCTTGCCCCTGGCAGCTGCATTACCCAGCATTCTCTGGGGAAAATATTCCAATAACAGCTGTCTCTGCAGAGTCCTCCTGGCTGGGTGGGGAGTGCTTTCTCCCCAGTGCCCTCTGGCCCTCCTTCTCCTTAGCACTCCCTGCCTACCTTGTTTTCTGGTTTCCCTTTTGCAGGAATTCCCAAGTGAATTTTATTAAGGCAAGAAGGCAAGGTGCTGCAGGCTACCTCGAATTTAGTTGTTGTTGTTGTGTGTGTGTTCCTTCTCTCTCCTGTGCATAAAGTGTTCTATGTAACCTGCATTACATTTGGTATAAATCACTCGCCAGTCTGTGGTACCAGAAAACAAAAAACTTATTTCTTTACATGCAGCAGCGCTAGCAAGCTGTCTCCACGAGCAGACACTTGCCACAGAAGCCTGAGCAACACACAGGACTATTAGCTGTCAGCAGGGATGAAGACCCCACAGTGGGGCAGGTGACCTCTACGTCATGTCCCAGAGGGACTGCAGGGTACTGTTTGTTAGGCCTGGGGACATGGAGGAACAGGAGTGGGGGGCAAATGAGGTCTTGTTGGAATGATGAAAATCCACTTGATAGAGGTGACAGACACACACACACCAAGTGTCACCTGACCGTGTACTTTAAAATGAATGAATAGTTTTATGTGAACTTCACCTTGATTAACACACACACACGCACGCACGCACGCACGCATGCACACACAGCCAACTTCACTAGGCCTCTGTAAGCTATTCTGCACGTTGGTATTTGATATGAGGAGACTGGGAGACAGCAGGCATCCAGACCTTTGGCAGTCTGGAAGCTCCCAGGGGCTCAAGTGGCCTGCCTGACTTTCTCCCTGCACCCAGTCCTGCCCCACCATAGCCCTGCCTGAGGCCTCAGGATCAGCTCCTCAATGGTAGAGGCCCGAGACTTCTTTCCATTGCATAACCAAAGCAGAGGAGTGTCTGGCCCTGGGCTCAAGCTGTGACACAAAGCAGACCAGAGAACCAGGCCTTCTGATGTTCTCAAATCGGTTAACAAGATCAGATGTGGCCCAGAGGAACTTTCAGTCACTCTGATTCTCCACTGTGCCTTTCCAGAAGTAACGGTGGCGTCGAGTAGCAGTGAATACAGACGAAGCCATTAAGCATTCTCTTCATCTGCATGGTTTCATGTTCAAATCAGAACACACCTTCTGCCGTACCCCAGCTGCCTTCCTCCTGACAGCCCCTTCTCAGCTCAGACGCTGCTCCATAGAGAGGCCGTTTGTGATCACCCAGCCTCATCTGTGACCCTGACTCTAGGGGCATTCTCATCCAGTGCACGTGTGGTCATTGGCCCCTCTGCCCACCTTCCTAAGCAACAACAAAAATAAATATTCCTCATTACTTATCTGTTTGCTTGTTTGGGATCACCTCTGACCTTAGTGTCGATTCTGTCAGGGAGGGGAGGCTTGCCCACTGTACTACTGTAGTGCCTGGCACACAGTTGGTGCTTAATACACACTTGCTTAAGGTGAAGGCATGTCCATCTTGCCCAGCCCTGTCCCTCAGTATGTCCATTCTGTCTTCCAAAAAGCTGAGGCTGGGCCCTGGCTCTGAATGGTGGTCATGTGACACATTAGTCATTTCTCTGAGCCTACCTCAGAAAGAGGTAGTGTGTGCAAGCATGTGCAAACCCTCAGGTAGTGTGTGCAAGCATGTGCAAACCCTTGGGTAGTGTGTGCAAGCATGTGCAAACCCTCAGGTAGTGTGTGCAAGCATGTGCAAACCCTCAGGTAGTCTGTGCAAGCATGTGTAAACCCTCAGCAACCATGCCCCTCCTTCCCCTCCCCGCTCAAGTCTGTTCCCTGAAGCCCTGAGTGGCTTCCATGCCTTCTAGCTCTAATATTCTCTCCCTTTCTCTAAGTGGCCAGTGGCCTCTAGACATCTTCCCTGGCTCACTAATGCCGGCTATCTCCCTGGCATGCTTCTGAGCACAGGCTCCAATCAATGGCTCCTGGCTTTGGCACCCCCCCCCCCCCGCCTC